>NC_056733.1:1355752716-1355910216 GCF_019279795.1 Protopterus annectens | reverse complement strand
TGCTGGTGAATCCGGCCGACATTTGAACCATTGTACCACCTGAAGCTGTAGGCCTAAACAGCACAGTATGGTGTATGTTCACATTCCCTGGTAACACTGTCTTGTGTGTTTCCTGTAGTCTGCACAGATTACATACCTCAGGCATAGGTATCTGTAAGTAGGGGCACACAGTACTGTAAGGTACGCAGGAAATGCTCATCTGTGTCAGCATTCATTTGAGTGTTGTATGAATGTCTGATGTGTGTGTAATTATGCCTGTACCATGTCCGGAATCACATGTGTGATGCAGGGTTTGCGTGTGTACCTAGCAACATGTATACTCTGTTACAGCAGTATGCCAGCTATATTAACAACTGTGCACATATGTTAGGTAGGGGTATGACATCAACGACTAGGGTGGGTTACTTGTTATACTGTAACTGTACTTCACATTCATTGCAATGGATGACATATTTCTGCATGCATTAGCTTGATATGTACCCCCCTGGCAAGGCTGTGCATTGGATCCCAAACAGTGTGCCGAGTAGTGGTGTATACTGGTGTGTTATATGGAGTGTGACAGGGACTGTCAGCCAGTTGTGGGCTGAGCACTGATATGTGGTATTGAATGTGTGCATCCTCTGACAGACGAACAGATGCTATATATGGCAGTTAACTGATATCTGTACTGTATAATGTTAAGTGTGCCATATGACTTGACTTGCTCACACATATCGTTTACTTGTCTTCCAGGCTTATGGCTCATCACAGGAATCTCTCCTACACAGCCACAGAGGAACAGGAAATCCACCACAGCCTGGTTCAGCACTATACCCTGCTGTTTTCCAGGGCCAGCCAGCACCAGCAGGAGCGTATTGCACTGTGGCAAGAACTTATTCGTCAGGTAAATGACATAGGCATGCATAACCGGAAATATGAACAGGTATGCCATCACTGCAGTGATTTAATTAGACATGTCCAGCGGCATGTGTCTGATATCCACAGACAACAGCTTGCCACAGGTGGTGGGGTGGCCATACATCCCCCCTCACCAGAGTGGAGGAACTGCTGCTAAGTGTGGTGGCTCCTGGCCTACAGCAGCAACAACATCACACATGTGTCATCATGGAGGCCGGAGCCACCCAGCATGGTGACATGGAACATGCAGGTAACATGCCCTAGCTGTAGACTACTGTTACCTGTATTGTTAGATTATGCATATGTGAGATGTGTACTGTATTTAGCAGTTGTGCTGCCTATTGTGTGCAATACTAATAATTTGAATAGTATCTGTACACCTATGCCTGTTGTTCTACTGTAGTTTAGCACACTCACAGTAGCAATGCCACAGTTGTGGCCACTGACAAACTGTGTCATATTCGTGCAGGTCCCCCTGGTGTGATAGCAGGGAAGACGATACATGCTGGTGAGTGTGTTAACACTTTAAACTTGGTATTGAACTGTGCATGTCATAGGTGAAGTGTAGGCCATGTACACATAACACACCTACGCATAATGCATGCTGTGCATGTTTGCTGTGAGACGTGAAACATCTCAGTAAAGTCAGTAGCTGCCTCAATCACATGCAATGCACAGAGCATCTGACAGAAATGTGGAAACACTGTACTGCACATTGGATAGGCATAGTTGACACACATGTACACAACATAACACGTTTGTCATACGCAGTACACCTCAACATGCTACACATAGTGTAACCGGACACCTGCTGCCAGGTCACACTTCAGTATCTCACATGTCATTCACACAACACACATAATATATCTGAGGGGTAGGGGTCTAGCATGGGGCTGTGCAACACTCCTCAACACATAACACAGTCATGTTAGGCAATGCTCCCTATTGGGCACCTCACACACCCTTGTGCAACGTGGCTGTGTAATCATGAACTTAGCCATGGCACTGCGGTTCAGGTACAGCATGCTAGGTGGTGGTCTAGCACACTTTAGTGGCCTTGAGTGACCACATGATGCATGATGATGATGGCTAATGGTACTACACCCCATACTGCTACAATGGTCATGACCAGGATTGGTATCACATCACGTATACATGCACCACTCATCCCGTGTGTGTACATAGTATGCATGTGCTACACCTGTGTCCACAATTATCTGCTACAGACACAGACACTGCAATCAGACATGGAAATCCATGTGACACACAGATAACACATGCAGCCATGGTATGTATACCTGTGTGTGATGGTGCACAGGACATTGCAGAGCTTATAATACTTGCAGAGAAATGTTGTGTCCTTGTACACATTGTGTTCCAGGGTGTAGGCAATCACTGAACATGTACACACATGCACCACAGCCATGTACACTGTCGTTAACTATGGCTGTCTACACTCACACTGCATGGATTTGATCAACACTTATTCTGCATGCTGACACATGTGACGTGACTGTTTGCCTTGTGATACTGTCACCCACCTTCAACCAGTATTGAGTATGATTTGGATTTCTGTTGTGTGCGTGTATCTGCTGTAGTGAGGAGTGTGCATGTGTTCCTGTGTTCCTGTGTGCATGTGTTCATGTGTTCATGTGTTCATGTGTGCATGTGTGCATGTGTGCATGTGTTCATGTGTTCATGTGTGCATGTGTTCATGTGTGCATGTGTGCATGTGCAGACCGTAACGTGTGTTTCCTGTCTTCCTCTCACAGGTGCTGAGGTAGGGGTTGGCGAAAGTGGCAGGTGGCCTGAAGCCACTGCCACGGATAGTGGTGATGATGACACATGTATTTTGGCACAAGGAGATTTGACAGGGTCTGTCGTTGGTCCGCCAATCGACAGTACACAGTGTTCAACCCCATCTATGCGCACACTCATACTGCCATTACATCCCATACCACCAATGGCCATAGGGGAGGGACAGCATACAATTGGCATTGACCAGGAAAGTGTGGTACCCATGGCAGTTGCATCCCCTCACAGCAGCCATAGCCGTAGACCCGGAATGGTACCACATAGGCGGAGGTCCAGGGGTTCTCGGGGGATCAGCACTGGATGTATTGCCCCTTGCAGGTGTGCCCTCACAGGTCTTACGATGACCACTATGTTCCAGGCTGTAATGTAGGCTCAGGCACGTATGGAATGGTACACCAGGCAGGGACTTAGGGCGCAGAGGGCAAATTACACCGCTATCAATGACAGCATCCGTGACCTTGCCGGTGCCATCCGGACGTACACCGAGGTCATTGATAGACGTTGGGGGGAGACAATAGATTCCCTCCACAACATGTCTTCCTTGAGCCAGGACCGTGCGGGACGGTTGCGACGTCGACGCGGACGCATGCCAGCAACAGCAACAGCTGGCAGTGGTTGTGGATGGCCCACATTTTACAGCCGCTCCCTTAGTGGCAGTACCAGCCCCAGCAATCCTGTGGCTGGCCTGTCCATTGTCCGTCCCAATAGACCATATGCACATGGCTCTGGCCAGTCCCAGCAGGGACATGGGTCCAGTCATCATACCTCTGCCTCTGATGACAGTACCCAGTCAGGGTTGGTACCCGATACTGTCTGTAGCACCCCTGCCAGGCACAGGTACTGTCTCCGTGGCCGGAGACAGTGATCTGTACAGCCAAGCAGGTACAGTCTGTGGCTATCCCACAAACCACCGTATATGGCAGCCACATGGTGAAGCTGGGTGCATGCAGACACACACACATTAAGCAAACAACTAGGGCTCACACATACACACACACATTACATCAAAATTGGCCCATGCTGTACTGTTGTCCCTCAGACACACACACACACACACACACACAGACATGTCGATTGGATGGGTCAATGTCAGGCTCTGGCAAACAACAAAATGCCCTGTGCATATGATGATACCTGTGCCGCCTCCTGTCATCTACATTATTGATGGAGGGACAGGCTAACATGGTGCTGATGCACAGGGTGACACTATAGCAGTGTAGCAATAATAGGAAGTTGTCAACACGGAAGTGTAACTACATCCTTGTAGGTATATCTGAGCAGACATTATGCATCAAAGCTCTGATTGTCAATGTAGCATTGTTTACACCACTGTTAGGTCTGAGTATGTATTATCCACCCATGTGCCACTTGGCTGATGTGTGATGTGTTGCCAGCATGTGTTAGTGAGTTGACAGTACATGTGTGATGTGTGCAATACAGATTAGCAAGTGTACATCTGTGAACATGGTGGGTGTGCACTGTCTGGATGTATGTGCATAGTGGACACATGGGACGTGTGGCATACCCTGTCGTACACATTGTTAACATCTCATTGCATTTTTCAATGGCTAGTATGCATTCTACTACAGTTATGTACTAACATGGGTAGACATGCGTATGACATGGGTTGACACTATGCTGCGGGTGATACCGTTAATATCAGTCAATGACTTGCGGTCTGGTAGCATACACAACCTCAACAGCATGACTATAAGCAATCATCGGATGATGTCCTGACAAATGACACACAGTAGTAGGGGACCTAGTATCAATTGGATCCTTCCTGTGCTACACTATAACACTAACCAGTGGTGATGACTGCCACCCATTACTGTGACCACACCTGTGTGTCAGATAGCCCCCTTAGGTACATGCAGACACACTAGGGATGTGTCCATCCAAATCTGGGAATGCATGGATTGGCCTACAATGCATTCCCTGGATGGGACGCATATCCTACACAAGGGTATCATACAGACAGATACCTGTTGTGTGATACATGCTGTATAGCAGTAAGCCGACTATGGCATAGTCATCCTCATGTACTAAACATACTATCCCGTCAGTACCACACAGGTGGTAGCCCTCAACATGTATGTCGGGTACCATTGTGTACATACAGACTCATGTTATGTCATGTGTCCCTAGGTATCCACATATCCGTAGGTATTGTGGAGTCCCAAGGTGTATCACATAAGACATTAGTGGCCTGAATGCATATCCACAAGGCAGTCATACACCTATAAAGACTATCCATTCTTGGCAGACTTTGTTGTGTATGACCATGTCTGACATATACCCCAGGCACCTCACTCACACTACTCTTAAGTAACTGTCATGGGTGTGTGTGCCACAGATGACCTTGGCCACAGAACACAACAGTGGACGGCCGTGTCACATACATACATATGTGACCTACGATCTGGGAAGCAGCAGCACAACCTGTCAATGGAAACAAATGTATTCATATAGTATGCAGGCTTCACACGTATGTACTGATTGAGGGGACATGTACACATATATATTTGCCATGCAGATACCTGATGTCTGCAATGCACTTACTGTTGTCATCATACTATAGTAAAAGCAAAACCCACACTGCATTGACCAACAGTGACACACACACACTCAGTCAGCATTTGCAGGATTCAAGCCCCCTACTGAACTACATTATGATACCAGAGAGAGACACATTAACACGGCGCACTATTTGCTTTACTGGCTGGTTTTCCTTCTCCTGCTGTATTTGTAGGATGGTGACAGCATCAGACTTTCCAAAGAGGAATGTACCTCCTTTAGTGTGTTTTCACAGTCTCCTAAAAGGGCACTCTTTTCAAAAACAATTGCACACATATATACACACACACACTCACTGTTTGCAGGAGTCAACCTCCTACCTAACTATGTCATGATACTAGAAAGAGACGCACTAACACAGCACACTATTTGCTTTATTGGCTGGTTTCCTTTCTCCTGCAGTATTTGTAGGATGGTGACATCGTCAGACTTTCCAAAGAGGAATGTACCTCCTTTAGTGTGTTTTCACAGTCTCCAAAAAGGGCACTCCTTTCAAAGACAATTGCATACATACAGTCACTGTTTGTAGGATTCAAACCCCTACCTAACTATGTTATGATACTAGAGAGATATGCACTAACATGGTGTGCTATTTGCTTTACTGGCTGGTTTTCCTTCTCCTGCAGTATTTGTAGGATGGCGACATCATCAGACTTTCCAAAGAGGAATGTACCTCCTTTACTGAGTTTTCCCAGTCTCCAAAAAGGGAACACCTCCCAAAGGAAACTGCACACATCCCCCACACACACAGTTTGCAGGATTCAAACCCCTACCTAACTATGTTATGATACTGGAAAGAGACACATTAACACGGCGTGCTATTTGCTTTACTGGTGGGTTTTCCTTCTCCTGCTGTATTTATAGGATGGTGACATCATCAGACTGGACATGGTGATGTGTGTACACTTTGTTTTATGCCATTCCAGGTATGGTCCATGTGGGTCAGCAGGTGTCAACAGCTTGAACATGACCTCAGAATCCTTACCTTGTGTGATCTATCTGTGGACACATTGACATTCCGTCATATGACAACACATATTTATACACAGCTTCTTGGTTTTGTGGATACTACATGTGTCTGGGATGTTGATAAAGGGCTTTTCAAAGTCTGTGTGACACGTGTAAATGTGTTCATTGATGTATGTCCTGGGTGGCTGCCTTGCAAACAGTCTAGCATGTTTGGGAACCATGATCCACACATGAACATACAACAGTTGGTAGGGTTGTGTGTGTGTCAGCTTCCAATAGTTCTGTTTATGACTGCAACCATGATGGACTCCATGACCTTGCAGATCAGACCTCATAGGCATACTGGACTTGACTTCCCATGGTGTGTTGTGCAGCAACACTTGTGGGGAGTGCCATATGTAGCTGTGGCACATTCAACGGTTCCACATCCTGTGTAGGGGGTGCGGCTCAGCTGACTGTTCAGGTGCATGATCTGCTTGTTCTGTAGTTTGTGCATGACACATATTGGGAATCAATGTATTCCACCTGCTGCCAAGCTTTTGGCAGTGGGGGTAGCTGCTCATCCATTCTACATGTGAAATCTCCTGGTATGATGATGTGGACTATTGTCAGTGGGGGATGGGTATGTACATATGGGCCTGTCTGTCATGATGTCAGCATTGACACTCAGGTACAGTTGGCCCTGACTCAGGACATATATGGGTGTACATTGATATTTATAACATAGCTGAAGGAGGTGTCATGATTCAGTCTGGAGTCCTTCTCAGCTCCTCTTTACAAAACACTAACAAACATGAGCACTAATCCCTGTTATACTCTTTTACATGCTTAACACTCTACTGATCCTTTGTGATCAGGCTACAGAGTATGTCATGATAATATCCTGGCATGTCCAGGTGTCGGTTTTGTGTGTACTCTTCAGTCCAACTGGTGGATATTGTGATATTGACACAATGTCACATCTGCCTCATGTACACAGACAACCCTCTTCTCCTCCCAACAAACTCAGATATATGTGTGAGATGCACCTATATAGACATACAGGGAGCTGAACTCTCTTGACCCATGACTGGCACAGTCTATCAGGTGGTGAAGGTATCCACACACACCACATATCAGTTTCACATATCCTCTAGCAACAGCACTCAAACCACTAGCACACATTGACATACTTGGATGCTGTAAATGTACCTTACCTAATAAGCAGAGACCTCCAAAGCAGACACACACACACCTGCTACCCCACTACAATACTCACATATCACAAAGTTCACAATGTCAGTGTGCCACACAGTCACTGCCCTTCAGGCTACACAACACACCTAATACACTTGTAATAGGTGACACTTATGTTCAGACACACCGACGTACCACTCACCAGCCCTGACAAGGGAATAGTCACTTTGGGCTGTCTGTTGGGTGCCAGGATCTGCCGCATAACACAGGCAGTCATGTCACTCCAAAGCAAGTATAAGACTGACACCATCATTGTCCATGCTGGTGTGTGTAACCTCAGACGTTACTCCCTGGACCACATGACATGATACATGGAGGTACTCTCTGATCATGTAGCCCAGGCCAGTATGACCCTGACCTTGTCTAGCATCTTACACCCACCAGTTATGATGTCACAGTATACGGACACACATATCACATTTAACAGTTGGCTAACAAATTTGTTTAATTCATAGGGGATACAGTGTCTGTCAGCGTATGGTGACATGCTCAACATGCCACATAGCTTCACTATGGACAGCTTGCACCTGTCACCCTTGGACTTTGGTATGCTGGCTAAGGCTCTTGCTACCACCATAGTGCCTTTTTTAAGCAGGGCTCAGAAGACAAACCCACCTCCATAGATGTTACAGGTTAAATGAAACTAAGGGTAAATCTGCTCAACAACAGTTGTGTTAACCTCATATTGTGGCCACTCAGGACTCTCCTCAGTATGGAGGAGAGCAATATCTGTGCACTGACAGATGCCTGGTTCAGACTCGCTTATGCACACCAGCATTACCAGGTTATGTTTCATACCATGCTCTCTGACAACAAGACTTGGAACAGACAACACAACTAGGGGGAGTATCCTTATACATCACAGATACACAAACCTCCAGGTTAGTCACACTGCACAAAGCATCACAGACCATACATATACAGCTACCATTGTGCAATACTGCCTTTCAGTTTGTTGCCTGCTACAGAACACACTCCCAAACTCAGGAACCACACTCGGCCTTCGTGGGAACTATGGAGAATATGAAGGTCTCCACAAACACCATTATATTGTGTGACTTCATATACACAAATATTGACTGGGGATACTACTCAAGCCCCGACAACCTCACCCAACAGTCACTACAATTTGTGGACTCATACGCTTTGGCACAACCAGTCAGCACAGCCACAAGGGGGAATACATATTAGACCTGCTCATCACCAACATGGGGACTCTATGTTCCACACCAGCGATATACCCCTCATTGGTAAGGTCAGAACATACATGTATCTCACAGGACATACATATACCCTCCACACACCCATCCTGGGTAATCTTGGTGAACTTCTCATGAGCCAACATCTCACTTCACCAAAGCAGGGTGGTATCCTACAGAGATCCTGAGACAGTGGCATATACGGCTCACACTGCTGCATCCTTTACATACACATTCTATGGACACCTAGTGGACTGCATGGATTGTGCTATCCCAAATAACAACAGGACCTACTACTACAATGGCAGGGAACCTGTCTGGTAGACCCCAGCCATTAATAAGCTGTACAACGTCAGGAGGACGCTACTACATGATAGAGCACAATCCCAGACTGGGAAGGCATCTGTGATCTGTACTAGCAGACAGCTACAATCACTCAAGGACTTTTCTAAGGGCCGATTCTACCAGACAATTGCAACTGACACGTAGGACTATCACACTGCCTTCTTCAGTTATGTCAGGAGCCTGGGTGGGCACTCACTGATATGCTGTGAGTTACTGCATACTGACTAAACCTACCCTGAACCCACTGGCATTGCCTACATCCTGGCAAACAGGTTCAGTGCAGATGTCTCCCACCCATCCCCCCTAAGGATCAACTATCCATCCCAACAGAGTATAACCTCCCTGACATCACACAGTAACAGGTGAGTGCTGCTCTCCCCACTGCGTACATCACAGTATCAATGTGACCAGATGGTGACCCAGCCTGCATCATACACGAGCATCATGACAAACACAACCCTCACATTGCATCACTGTTCAATATCGGAGTTACCACAGGATATGTACCCAAGGAATGGCATACTGCGACAGTGGTCCCACTCCACAGAGTTGGTGCCACAACAGACCACAGACAATATTGCCCTATAAGCCTATATAGCCTGTTCTGCAAAGCTATGGAACATATTGTCATAGGACTCCTACACATAGACATCGGGAACCTACAGACACTGTGTCCTGCACATTTCAGCATTGTTGTGGGCAGATCTTGCCTCTTGAACCTGTTTGTATTCTTTAAATGGCTAACAGGTCCATCAACATAGGGACAGCTGTCCACACAGCCTACCTGAACCTTGCAAAACCCTTCAACACAAAATAACCCACTGGCCCATTATCCATAGGCTTACCAGCATCAATATGGACACATGTCTCACACAATGGATTGATACCTAGATCAGGGATAGCACCCACATGGTCAGAATTGCAGGTGCCATGTCTGACTATACACCAGTTACACATGGCATCCCACACGGCTTGGTCCTGGGATCTCTCTTGTTCAGTATGTATTTGTCTTACATACAGGCTACCACAGGGGAATATTGCTGAATATGTTTGCACTTGACTGCAAACTGGGTGCCATGATCAACTCTCCAGCTTGCCACATGCATACTCAATCAGGGTCTCACAGAGATGGATGACTGGTGCCTGAGCCATGACCTACAGCTAAATGCCATTAGTTGCATAGTCACCCCCTTTGGGAGTATCAACATTACCACATAGGTAGTACTCCATTACATACGGTAGGAGTTGTTAGGGGTTTGGGGACATGACTTGTTCGTACTGTTGCCTTTAACATTCACATTGCCAAAGTGGTTGGACACACCTTCTATGTGGGCCACTTATCCCATATGGTTTCACATCTAGATCGAGTGAGGTCATTGTGCCCCTATACTCATCACATCCATGCTTGGTTACAATGCCACATTTGGGGTGTACCTTACCTGATACCTGCAGCAACTGTACTGGCCATGGAAGGTCCTCACCAAGCAGACCTAGGGACTCACACAGATGCCCTGCATAGTTCAGATGCAGTAACTCCAGCTCTACTCAGTCGCTTACCACCTACTCAGATATGATGTGTGCCTGTTGTTTACAGATATACCCAAACCAGAATCACTGGACATGCTCCACCTCAGCATATCCAACTCCCTTGGCGCTACACACTCCAGGGACGTATACCTCAGCACAGATGTTAATAGGACATTGTGGAGGGACAGATTCTTATCCCAGAGGCTCCACTCACTGCAGAATGTAATCCCAGTTTCACATAGGCAGAGCCACCCATTGACCACCTACTGGAGACATCTTGACAACTGTATGGATGATTGTATATTTACCCCTGGAATATCTTCTGTGTCCCTGCTAGACAGAGGCACACTAACCTAAACGCACATGGGCTATCTTGTGTGACCTACTATTCACACACACAGTGTAGTAATCTGACAGGGTTGTGAATGCCAAACACACTCTGGCTAGGCTTGTACATGCCCTAGGGCAGATAGCCTAGTATTGACCTCTGAAGCTATGCTAATGTTCATGATGCACAATGTTTATTGCTGATACTGTTTGTAGGTCTTTATCATCTTTGCTTTACCAGTTTCCATTAACAACTTCGGTATCTGCAGAACATATTTGATTATGACAGGATTCCACTATATTATAGATGTGTCTGTTGTCATATAACTGTGTGCACAGGGTGGATTGCTGTATAGTGACAGGTTCCTGGGTTAACACATGCAACTGCCAGATATGTGTGGTCCACTGCTGTACTCAGACATGGCCTAGTGTGTGAGCATGCCCAGTTCTACCATTCCATGTTTTGTTGCCTGACATTTGTCTCATTTATTCAAGTGTGTGAGCATGCCCAGTGTGACCTTTCAGTATGTTGCTATCTGAGGTCCACTACATTTGCTGATGTGTGCGAACATGACCAATATTAACATTTATACTGTGTGTGTTGAAAGTCAGGTTCTGTTCTCACTGCAGAACTCACCTTTGCGTCATAACTCAACAAGGATTATGCTGTGCCTGCAGGGTTTCCATGGAATGCTTTGCATATACTTATCGACATTCCATCATAAAAGTGGACCACCGCAATACTGTCATGGTTTAGTGGTTCAGTACTTTGGCTATAGTGTGCAGTATCCTGGGATCGAGGCCCATCACTGCTTTATATTTTTATACTGAGCAGACCCGACTGCTTAAGGGCCTGTTAAGCATATATAAGCATGTTGGCTTTTGTTCAGCTATGCACTACTTAGACCAGGCTTGTCTGACATTGCTCAATATTCACCAACATTGCTGGACGTTGTCCAATATTACTCAACATTGACCACAGTTGTGCTAGTTGATGTGTGTGATTTTGTTTGCATACACTACATGGTGGTAATTGTTGTTTAGCACTGCTTTATATTGCTTAACACATGGCATTCATGCCTTAGGTGCTGCTGCAGGGCTGCCTATGTCGGGTGCACATACTACACTCCCTGCACATGTTTGGAAGCAGGTAGTGTCAACTTAGGCATCCCTTTTACTTTATGTGCAAGTCGGAGAGGGGTATCATTTCCAGAGTTCCTACTGAGCCAGTGTATGTGCTATGCATTGCCTCTTTGCCAAGGCCAAAGCATACTGGGCACACCTCCTTCTGCCTACTGGGGCAGGCTCAGGTTGTTCCTCTTCTGAGTCATGCTCTGCCTGTGATGGCCTTGACAATGGTGGGGGGCTGTTTGGCCCAGGCCTTTGCTGGTCCTGCTGCAGCTGTTTTCTCAGTATCATATTATGTAGCATAGCACATACCATGACAATTTGGGTACATGTAGTTGGTGAGTACTGCAAGGCTCCACCAGATGTGTCCAGGCACCAGAACCATGACTTGAGCAGCCCAAACACATGCTCTATTACATTACGTGTTTGTGCGTGTGCCTCATTATGGCGTTCCTGTTCTGGTGTGTGTGCATTTCTGATGGGTGTCATCAGCCACAGCACCAGTGCATAGCCAGCATCCCCCACTAGGTGACCATGTAGGATGTCCCCATTGGCAAATGTCTGATACAGCTGCATCAGATGCCAGATATGGAAATCATGGTAGCTTCCAGGGCAGCCTGGACACACATTCAGTATTATGCCCTGGGCATCACACATGACCTGGAAGTTGGATGGGGAAGCACTTGCGGTTGAGGTAGACCCTACCCCGCTCGCCAGCTGGTGCTTTGATGCGTATGTGCATGCAGTCTATTGCACCCACTACCTCAGGGTATTCCGCTATTTGCTGGAAGAGATGCATATTGCTGGCCAATACCTCACGGGAATTGGGGAAATATACATGATCACCGACATGTGCTGACATGGCATCCAGGAACTGGTGCAGTACCCTGGATGCTGATGCCTGTGATATCCCCATCATATCACCAGTTGGTCTCTGGAAGGTACCTGTTGCTAGTATTCTTAGGCCAACACATACCTTGGTTTCCACTGGGATGGGTTCCCCTCTGTTGGTTCTGTGTGTGAGGCGTGGCCTGCACAGCTCAACAATTTGCTGCAGGAGGTCTCTGTCCACTCTATAGCGCTCCACTATCTCCAGCTCATTTAGCCCCTGGTAGGTTACCCTGGGCCTGTACACTCTTCTCCGTCTCCTCACTGTGGGTTGTCCAGCAGCATTTCCATTGTCACCACCCTCAGCATGTTGCATATGTCGCCTTATAACAGCAATGGCAGCCCCTAACATTTCTTTGTCTCAGTAAAGCTTTTTCAGTTTTCACTTCTATTAGCTTACTGCAGTGTCTGTTGTGAGAAACATAATGGACTGTTGTTGGCAGAGTTTTAAGTGCTAGGCTGGGCTGGGCTAGTGTACTGCCTGTGTAATTGCCTGATTCTGATTGTTTTCACCTGCTAGCTCTGCTAGTACTCCCTTATAGCTTCCTACTATTTGCTGTGCTTCCTTTTTCTTTTCTGTTTCCTCAGGGGGAGTGCCACACACACAAGCGCAAACATGCGCACAGCTACTAACACGCACACACACATGCTTACACAGACTAAAACTTGCTTATTCGGGTTAAAACGCATGCACACCAGTGCAAACGCACTTACAACTCTTTAAACAGCCTTATACATGCTTACTCCGGCTTAAACGCGCACACTCATGCTTACACATGCGCACTCTGTCTTACTCGGGTTTACAGGCACGCACACACGCGCATACCTGCTCAGCAAGAAACTTTGGTGTTATCCACGGCATACACCTTCCATTTCTTGGCTTTCTCTAGCCTACCTGTTGACACACCTCTTTCTATGATGTCTAAATGACAGTGGACACATGCCACTCTGCTCCAATGAGCTTCACTTCTTTCATACATACCCTCCTCATGATGTCACCTATCTTCTACTCTGTTACTCCCCATATCCTACTCATACACTCCACTGACTGTGCTCATTTGCTATGTAATCTAGCGATTCACTATCTTAACACTCATTTAGATAGGATTGCCTACTAATGCTTTGTTACATGTCTTAGACTGAGCTTCCCCCCTTAGCAACCTGTACTCGGTGGCCATCTTGTCTTCAGCCTGCCATTCCCTTGCATTGTACATTACCACTTTCAATAAAATCCACATTTGTGGGTTTTAATTTGTAGTATTCTGTGTTTTAGAGCGCAGCCCGTTTGCGTGGTGCTGCGCTACGCTTAAACATTGGAAATCGGGGAAAAAAAATAAAATTATTTTTATTTTAATTTTGCATCAGGGAACATTTCCAATGGCCATATATTTGGCCATTGGCATGATTCCTGCACTGGATGCAACATTTATTTGGAGATGTCACGGCTCCGTTTTGCTCTTTGCAGAACGGTACTCAGTTGTCAACTGAGTACATTTCTGCAAATAACACTGCTCTTACTCGGACAGGTTCGGGTTTCCTGAATCGCAAATCTACCTCATTTGCATGTCTTTCACCTGCAATTGAGGTGATTTGCATATCCCAGCCCTGTCCGTGTAAGAGCCATTTTACGAGCTCTCTTACACGCCCCTACAGGCTGTTCCTGGATCGCTCGTCAGACATGATGGCTGCATGGAGTCTTACTCTACTCTTAGACTCCGTGCAAGCCATCATGAATCTGGCCCTTAGTGTACACTTAGGGTAGGTATTAATTAATCTGGCCTTCAAATGTGTGCACTGGAGACATCATGGATGGTGATTAACAGCGACACTAACATCAATACTGTGAGGATGCTATGACCAAAATTGTTAGGTAATCCAACATGAGCTGAAGTGTGTGGCATTTTTATATAGTCTTTACACCATTGTAAATGAGGTTTAGGGTGTATGGGATGTAAATTTCAGTGAAAGTGTTCTCTGTGCTATGATAAGGTAAGTGCTAAATGAGCTGCCACCTGTAGGACTTTTTCCACAATGGCCAGGATTCAGAAAAAAAAACACTCATGGGGCTGCATAGTGGAAAGCCGGACAGTCAGAATAACACAATACAAACAAATATGATTAAGCATGACGTAAGAGAAAGATTGTGCTATCAAGAGAGTATAATTAGTAGATTCACTTGTGAGAAAAGAGCAAGTTATCTGAAGACTCAGACTGAATTACAGCAGACCATGTGACCACATGGGCCTAGTAGCATAAATGTAGCATACTAGTTATGTTGTGTCTTCATATGCATAATGACGCACCACTGTGAGGACAGCCAAGAGTCCAGATAAGGGATTGACAGCAATGTTCCTACATTGGTTATATTACAAATGGGAATAACCTGTGCATTGATACAGCAGGTCATATAAGTAAATTACTCTGTTTAATTTTCTTTAATTACTTAAGTTTTGTTGATCATATTAATACCACTAGGCCTATGACCTTTGCAGGAGACACTTCATAGTGAATAGGGGAAATTAGGCTAGGCACTAAGAAAGTTGCCATACTCTCTCACAATATGCAATAGAGAATAGAGTAGGTGTAGAAAAATGTTAGTCCCCCTCCTGCATCACATTGGAGCCCTTTCAAAGGCAGCCCCTGCAGATGTCTTAATCACTTGGCTGGTTGATATCAAAAGAAAAAAGGTAACAGCTTCACGTTAATGCATGTTGCAAACACATGTGATATATATTAAAGTGCAGCAGGGGTGTTAGATGCATTTCATAGGTTCATAGGTTCATAGACGTGTACTAGGCTAATGGCCCTGGAGCCTTTACAAGCCTAGCCCATAAAAGTGCCCTGGCATTGTGCCACCCAACATTAGTTCCCAGTGCCTCTATCAAGTAGAGCCACTGGAGGGATCCCCATGGAGAACTTTCTATTTCCCATCCACTCATCAAGATCTCTCTTGAAGAGGGCCAGAGAGGTGCTATGCTTGACATGTATGGGAAGTCTATTCCAGACCATGGGCAGTCTCTGTGTTATGAACTTGTCCCTCCAGCATGTTCTTTTGACTGTGGTAATGAGGTTGAGGTCTCTGGAACATGTGGTGTGGAGGGATTGGGATTTCTTTGGATGTAGCATTTATAACAGAGCTGGGTCAAACATGGCTTTCTAAGTCAAGCAGAGATCGCATCTTAGTAGACAATATGAGACAGAGAATAGCTGGAGTTTTTTGAGTCTGTCCATGTAGGACATGTGTTGAAGGCTTAGGATCCTCTTTGTGAAGTACTTTTGGGGCCTCTCCAGCTGTTGCAGGTGTCTAGTGAGGGACATGCCAAATGGGGCATTATACCCTATGATTGGTCTAATGAGGGAAGAGTAGAGAAAAATGATGACCGCTTTCTTCCTGGATGCAAAACCCCTGGTAACAAGATGTGCCACATAGAAGGACTTTCTGACCACAGTGGCAAAGTGGTGGTCGAAGGAGTGGTTGCTGTCAACCTGTGTCCCCAGATCTCTTATAATGCCTTCAGTTTAAGTGGGCTCCCATCAATGTGGCAATTACTGGGAACTGCGTTTTTCCCAAAGGGGATGACAATGCATTTTTTGGCATTAAGCTTAAGGCCATGATTTAGACACTAGTCATTGGTCTCAGTGAAGCCTTTCTGTAGGATGACTGCATCACTTGGCGAGTTAATAATGGCTCCCAGCTTGCAGTCGTCTGCAAACATGGTCAGCCAGAGTCTGTCTATATTGGCCTGGACTTCTGAGAAGTAGATGCCAAACAGGAGAGTAACCAGGACTGAACCCTGTGGGATTCCACTTGTGACTGGTCAGCAGTCTGACTTGGAGTCTACTACATTCACACTGTGGGTTCTATCTGTGAGCCAATTTTCACCCCACCTAACGATATAGGGGTTGATGGCCAGTTTGGTGAGTTTATCAATAATTCCTGAGTGAGGAATGGTATCAAAGGCCTTGGCCAGACTGAAGTAGGCTGTATGAACTGTCTTACCCTCATCCACAGCTCTGGTGACTGACTCAAAGAAGTCAACCAGGTTGAGCAGGCATGATCTACCGTTCACAAAACTAAATTGCGTGGGATCTAGAGTTTGGAGATTCCCTATATCCTTGTTAATTAGGTCTATGATGATGCACTCCATAGCCTTAGATATCAGACTCATCATGTTAATGGGGCAATAACTGCCAGGGTCTGTAGTCACTCCTCCTTTATGGAGAGGGATTACTGTAGCAGTGCACCATTTGGTAGGGACAAAGCCTGAACTGAGTCTGTGAGTAAACAGGGCACACAGATGTGGTGCCAGTTCACTTTGTAATTCATGTAGAACACAGCAAAGGATATTGTTGTGTCCCATGGAAGCTGTATTCTTGGCCTTGGACAATGTAGCTTTAACCTGTTCTGCAGTAATGCTGGGTGCATGGCATTCTTCCAGTATTGAGATCGGCCCTTTAGGGGGGAGAGAGGGGTAAAGGTGACATTGAATCTGTCACCCAGTATGTTGGCAATACCTGTTGGCTCAGTATAGGAAGTACCATTGTGCAGTAACTCAGAGCAAATCTGGGTATTGCTGTGAAGGTTCTTGATATAACTATAGAAGGCTTCGTTATTGTTTTTAGTGTCTGCCAAAGTTCTGTCTTCATAGCTGGCTTTGGAGGTTTTGATGAGAGATATCCACTTTTTGTTGGGGCTAATAAGGGAATTTTACCCTAGTCTTGGGACTTCACCTTTTTCTTCTTCCTTCTGTTGTAGAGTTTATTAATGGCAGGGGACCACCAGACTGGCTTCCTTTTTTTGGAAGAGAGCATCTTGGTTCTGTTGGGTATGGCTAGTTCAATTCATTTATGTATATGTTTGTACAGTGCATTTGTGTATGATTTGGCAGTTATGCATTTATTTTCCATTGGCATGGGTGCCATGCAGTTAGCCACCTCTGTTTTTAAGAGTCCAAAGTCAGCTTTGGAGAAGCTTTTCATGGTGGATACATTTGCAGGCGGGAGGTGAGATGTGGATTTCCATGATGATTAGTTTGTGGTCAGATCAAACCAGGGAGGAACTGACTATTGCTGTAGAGCAACAACAACAGACATGTGCAAGGAGAGGGTGGCTTGATTACACATGGTAGTATGCCTGTACATAACAACTTAATGTACAGTAGCTTGCCAATGTTTATTGCATTGCAGTAGCATGACACCCTCATGGGTCATGGACCAAACTGCAAGAAACAACTATGCTGTTGAGTTCATGTAGGTGCCCAGGCATGTGCAGATCACTTTGTTGTCTATAATTTGTGAACACAAAGAGGTACAAACTGCACAGTATACTGTAGGGCTGGCTTGCAGTGGTTAATTTAAAGATATTTAACCTACATTTCTTAAGTGCTGCCTATAAACAACTACCATTACAGTGCTCAACACCATATCTGAGTTTCTCCAGTACAGTGAATATATCTCCACATTAATTGAATATGTTGCTATACAGACTACAGCAGGTTTCTCTGACTGCTGTGGAAAGGGTACACAGACCAGTGGTAGGTGGGAAAGCTGACAGAATTTTTGTAAGATTTGCTATTGGGATGAAGGGATGTTGTTCCACAGCAACTTATGGATAGATGGGTGGAGAATATTGAAAAGGTTAGAATGGATCTCAATAAAACAGATTACAGTGGTCTAAAAAGAAAAAAAAAGTGCTGTTTATCTGATATGGTATGTGGTCACAGACAAGTGGCAGGTGGAGTGGAGAACATGACTGGATATGTACATGAATTTTGTATTGCTGACAGGCTGCTTCACAGCAAATTATTGAGAGAGGAGTGGAAAGCACAGGGAGGGTTGAAATGCTGGATTTGAGATGACAAGGAGCAGGTCCAGGCATCAGTACCCAACCAGATGGAGGACTGAGGGGCAATGTGAGATGGACTATGTACCTTGGTAGGCAGATTAGATGGAGAAGGATGTGTTATAATGCACACATTCTGCAACAGTGGTGCTGATGTAGTACATAGTAGACGAGGACCACCTGTTAACAGATATATGCTGTGGATGAGTATGTGGGGCAGACATTGGTTGTACTTTCTAGAACAAGGGTTGTGTAGGTGAATGACAGTATGCATGAAACAGCATAATATGCTCTAACTTTTCCCTATTGGACCTCTAGGGGGACATGACCCATGATGCTGGACTATGGCAAGTGTAGTGTGTTTTGTAGACTCTGTTGTTATGGTGTAGAAGCAGTAGAGATGATTCTACCAATTTCTGTGCCTGCTCACTGATCATGGGTGTATTTTCACATGCATAGGTACATACATTATGCCAAATCAGCAGGCCTGCCTTGAAAAGTTCTCCCAGGCAGAGACTGATATGTTACAGGAAGCCCTTAGTGAGCATGAATGGCAGATTCTGAGCAAAGACAAGACCAGTGATATGTGGCATGAGCTGGCTGTGGATGTTAGCACAATGGGTGGTCACAACAGGTCTATCTCAGGATTACAGATAAAATTCTGTATGCCCAGACACTTTATAAAAGGATAGCCATTTATGGAGCTGTGCCATCATGGACCATGCTCAGCAGCACAGAAGAGTTCTTGTTGTCCTTGCTGGGAGGATAGAAAAGACCCCGATAACTGATGGAGGCCTGGATGTGGATGCTGAACTAATTACATATCCTGTGTCTCCACTGGGGATGCCCCAGGTTAATATTTTCATGTGTCAGTAACAAGTTGTAGTGGTGCACTAGTATCATGTGCACCCAAATTTTAAACACTACTATATTTCCCTACAAGCCCATCATGGATGCACTCATGGTAGCATACAATGCAAGCTATGTCTGCTTAACTCCTGTTCATACGCTGTTATCTGTACTTTTGTTGTAGCACTTGGATGTGGAAGTATCATATACTAGCAGTGTTACACATGTTCCACCTTTCTGCTTTCATAGGTCCTATTCTCAATTGGTCCTTCATTCTGCAGCAGGGCACTCCTGATGTCAATGTTACATTTGAGCCTGACGATGATGTCAGCCTAACCCTATTACAGTCTGGAAGCACAGTTCTTCTGTTGGCACTGGTAATTGTGGAAGGCATACTGCCAGTTGCACAGCTCTTTTAACTGTGTAACCTGCCCCAGCCACTCCAATGCTTGTAAAGCATATGTCACGCATAGCACTTCTGCGAAGAGACCATCCTTTCCCCCTGTGCACACACCAACTGTAGGCAGTAGCATCCCCACAGAGCATAAGGAGAGCAGTTGGGAATAGTTAATTGCCATCAACACTAGTGCTCTATCTTGCTGCCCAATTAGGTATCACAGTGGGCAATACACAATGAATATGCAAGGCAGTCATCCAGGAGGCACAGGCAGATGACAGCACTGTCACAGCATTGATGCTAGGTGTACTGTATGCCCTGAGTAATGACAAATGCAAAGGCATGCAACATCTTGATCAACTGATTAGCATTTTGGACAGGTGCATGGGTACCTCAACTGCCTCTGAGGGGTCATTTGCATTCACACAGCATGGCCATTGCTCATCTACCTCTTCTTTGCATACACCCCACAGGAGAAATTCTGGGGGGTCCAAATATAGAAGATGATAAAATCTTCAAGCAAAGGAGAGTAGTAATGCTGGAACTGAATTTATCCTCAAGTCTTGGTGAGCACCTTCATGAGGTGGACCCTGTTTTTACAAAATCTCACTAAGACAACACTGGTATATAGACTGTGTGACATTTGTCACTGTCACATAACATCTACCTATTCAAGACTGCTAAACATATATATATATATATATATATATATATATATATATATATATATATATATATATATTTATGGGTCTTGGACTATTCACTGAAAGCGCATTTCACTGAAACACATTTGACTGTGCACAATTCACTGAAAGCTCAATTCAGTGAAAACACAGTTCACTGAAGCACATTTCACTGAAAGTTCTATATGGCCTGTTCCCCACTGTTGTACAACCCTGTAGTTAGTATATATAGTAAGGGGGAGTGTGGGGGGCACCACCCCCCACATTGGGGGGGGGTTGGGGGTGTAGCCCCCTACCTATTTTAAATATTTTGAACTATATACATGGATACTTGCAATTCCAATAAATTACTCTTTTCTGAACTTAATATATATCCAAAATATGTGGGGGGCTATGCCCCCCACCCCTCCCCCCTTACTATATATACTAACTCCAGGGTTGCACAACAGTGAGGAAAAGGCCATATATAACTTTCAGTGAAATGTGTTTCAGTGAATTGTGTTTTCAGTGAATTGAGCTTTCAGTGATTTGTGCACAGTCATTTTACTTTCAGTGAAATGTGCTTTCAGTGAATAGTCCTAGACTATATATATGTGTGTGTGTGTCTGTGTGTGTGTGTGTGTGTGTGTGTGTGTGTGTGTGTGTGTGTGTGTGTGTGTGTGTATATATATATATATATATATATATATATATATATATATATATATATATATATATACTTCCTTACCACAACAACTAATGCAAAGTATGTGATGTTTGGCTTATTGCCACAGTCTGTTGTGAGTTGTAATCCAAACATTGTTTGACAAACTACTTTGCCCATTCCCCCAAATATATGTCATGAACCCTACAACTATGTGCTGTCTAACACTTGCAGCAAGACTTGTCTTGAGGTGTCAGCAGTTAATACACTGTTCTACAGAATGTGGAGTTAGATAGGCAGGTGTTCATCTCTGACAATGTGTACCTACTATGAGTGTGTCAGAAAAATGTAACAGGCAGCTCTGGCTTATCCAATAGATTTGATGTGTGCCATTTCACTTAGTGGTAACACTTGCACAGGGAGAGGAATCTCCCAACTCTTGTACTCCCCTCTTTGAATGGCTATATGTATTTCAACAAACTGATCGGGCCATTCAGATGTGTGCTTTCTGACAAATGTGATGACTTCCCCTCTGGAATCAGTTGTTAATACACAGTTTTGGAGCATCTGACAATATGTACATATTATGAGTATGTCTAACATATAGTATGGCTTATCCAACAGATCTAATGTGCACAATTCCACTTCTTGGTAACATTTTCACAGGAAGAGGGATCCCTCAATTGTTGTACTCTCTTTTAGGGAAAGCAGGTTGACCCATCAAATGGGTACTTTTTGGCAATTCTAATATGAATTCTTTAATGTCAATGGTTAATACCCAGTTTTTTGGAATGCAGACTTAGATAGGTAGGTGTTCAAATCTGGCAATGTGTAAACGCTATGAGTGTGCAACAAAAGTGTGACAGGTAGGACTGACTTTCTCAACATGTGTGATGTGAATAATCAACTAATTGGTAACAGTTTGATGGCTGCAGGATATTGATCCCTCAAACCCCCTTTTAAGAAAGCAATTTGTATTTCACCACACCATTCAAGTCATCATTTCAAGTGTGTGCTTTCTGAAAACTGTGATATGACTCCTTCTGTTGCATCAGCTGATAATGCGCAGTTTTAAAAAATGTAGATTTAAATTGGAAGATGCTCACTGATAAAGTCTTAATACTGTGATTGTGTAGGAAAATAGTGACAGACAAGACTTATTGCTTACACAACATATGTGATATGGATAATTCTACATATTGGGGCTATTTACATAGCTACAGGATTCTGATCCATCAAACCTGCTTTTAAGGTAAGCATATCCATTTAAATGTACTACTCAAATTACCCCTTCTAGTGTGTTCTTTCTTACAACTGTGATTTGGCTTCTTCTGTGGCACTGGCATTTAATACACACTTATAGAGTGAGGTAAGCAGGTGTTTACATCTAGCAATGTGTAACCATTGTAAATATGTAAGACAATACAGGCAGTAGTGGCATATCCAAGAGATCTGATATGTACAAATCAACTTAATGCAAACATTTATAATGTGAAACAGAAAGCCCAAGTTTTGTACTCCCCTTTAGGGAAGCTATATGCATTCAGTAGGATTTATTAAACAACCAAGAGCTTTCACCTAAATGGATAAAGACTTCATCAGAGTGAAAAAAAAATAGCTCAAAGACACTTTAAATACCCAGGCAAAAGAAAAAGCATTTTTATTTTCCCTCCAAGCCTTGTGTATTGGCTTTTGAACTAATTTGTGAAAATTAAATTAGAAGTTTAAATAGGAATTACAGCAGTTTTATTTATGGACATCTTGGCCCAGGATGAAAGTGCTGTGTTACATGAATTGTTTTCTAACAAAGACATTAGAGTAATGAAGCAGGACAAAGTTGGCAGGCTGGTAATTATGAACCATTTTGATTATTCATGTAAAATGTACCACATCTTAAACAATGGTAGAACTTATGAAAGGGCCTCAAGGAATGAATTCAATGTGGCATATGCTAAAATAGACTTTTTTTGTTTGATCCTCTTTGTCAGGGTGCCATTACACAACAGGAGTTGAATATTTGAAGGTTGAAAAACCATTTACACCTTCTATTTTTTGTAATTCTGAAAATACATACAAATGAATATGACAGCCCCCCCCCCCCCCCTTATGATCTACTTTTGCAGCTAAGGGGTCAAAACTGAATTGATAATGACCTACATTGATTTTCATTATAAACACATTCTGGTTAATATTCCTCACATACTACATGATTTATGGCATCTGTTAGAATTGCTTAATTCCTTAGAAGTTAATGAGGACACTTGTTTAATAGAAATTAATGTTATCATTCTGTTTTCTGTTACACCCCACTGTACAGGAGTAGAATTTTTTAATGAAGTAATGTTTCAGGATGACAAAATTACCAATTCTAAGGTTAATTTGTTATTAGAGTTTATGGAGGTTGTACTTTACAACAGCTTTATTTATTATGTAGGGGAATTGTTTCAACAAATCTCTGGTGTGGCTCTGGGTGCCAAGTGCACACCCATTTATGCCAACATGGCCCTAGATGAGTGTGAAAGGAGGTTTTTCTTTACACCCCTCCTTTTTTATTTATGTTGTCTCATATTTTAGATTTTTGGATGACATTTTAGTCATTTGGAAAGGAGAGCAAAACTCAGTTTCTTCCTTTATTGATAATTTATGTGGAACTACTTCCTTTTTAAAATTTACTTAAAAAAAGCACATACACCAGATAAATTATTTGGATGTTTGTCTATAAAAAAAATAAAACAACAAGGAAAACAGGTTTTTATCTACTGTTTACCATAAGAAGACTTATTCTAATTAATTTTTACATTTTAATAGTTGTCACCTCCTATCCCACAAAAAAGAGTGTTGTTAAAGGACAAATGGTCTGGTTGTCCAGGTTGGTTACTATGGAAAGTGTGTTTTTTATTTGAAATGGACAATTTGATGAACATGTTTATAGAAAGAGGTTATCCATATGCCCTTTAAAAAATCAGTAATGAGATAAAAATGGAAAGATCCAATAGATTTCCCCCCTTTTTAAGGCTTCATGGTATTTTAGAAACATTTGAACACCCTATGCCACTGTCCAGAAGGGACAAAAGTGGAATCCCAGGGGTGTGTTCTCTGTTCCCCATCCAGTTATCCAGGTTGCACTTAAAAAGGGTTAATGAGGCACTCTGCTTGACATGGACAGCGAGTCTATTCTACAAAAGGGGGGAGTCTCTGGGACACAAATCTGTCCCACCAACAAGTCCTATTGATGTCACAGACCAGGTTAAGGTCGTGCTGGTGGGTTACTCCAGCGGAACTTAACTTGCGGATGTGCAGCAGTCCCATCAGGGCAGTGTCTGACATTGCTTTATATGCCAAACAGAGGTCACCTCTTAGGAATTTGTAGGAGACTGAGTAGAGGGACAGGCACTTTAGCCTATTTGTGTAAGGTAGATGTTTGAGGCCCTGGATTCTCCTGGTGAGGAACCTCTGTGGTCTCTCCAGTTGTTGCATGTACTTTGTGAAGTACATTCTAAATGGGGCATTGTACTCAATAATGGGTCTTATAAGGGAAGAATACAGGGATGTTATGACCACCTTGTCCCTGGATGAGATATCATAACTAATGAGGTGGGCAGTGTAAAAAGCTTTCCATACAATGGAGACAATATGGTGGTCAAGAATCAGTTTGCTGTCAACCTAGGTGCCCAAGTCCCTCACGACTGATTGTGTGCTTAGGACCTTATTATCAATGTGATAATTTGTGGGGATGTCACTCTCCCCAAAGCGGATGATGATGCATTTGTTGTCATTCAGTTTGAGGGCATGTTTCTGACAACAGTCATTTGTTTGGGTGAGACCCTCTTGAAGGACGCCCATATCACTAGGGGAATTGATGACAACACCCACTTTGCAGTCATCTACAAACTTGGACAGCCATATCCCACTGGTTTTGGCCTGCACCTCAGAAAAGTATATCCCAAACAGAAGAGGTCCCAAGACCAATCCCTGGGGTACACCGCTTGTTACGGGTCTACTGCTTGAGGTGCCTTCCCCTGTTTTGGCAAGGTGGGTTCAGTCAGTGAGCCAGTTTGCTACCCATCTGGTAACATATGAATTTATGCCTAGTTGAGAGTATCTATCATACCTGAGTGGGGAATAGTATCAAAGGCTTTGGCCAGGCCAGGGTAGGCAGCGTGCACCACCTTCCCATCATCCATGGTCTTGGTGACTGTCTCAAAGAAGTCACCAAATTTAACAGGTATGACATCCCCCTGACAAAACCAAACTGTGTGAGATCAAGTGTCTGGAGGTTGCTAATGTCCTTGTTAATTAGGTCCATGATAATCCACTCCATGGCCTTGCAGTTCAGGCTAGTTAGGCTGATGGGTCTATAATTTCCTGCATCTGTGTATGCTCCACCTTTGTGCAAAGGCATGACAGTGGCTGTCCTCCACTCAGCTGGGATGAAGCTGGTACTCAGACATTGGTGGAATAGGGTGCCTAATGGTGCTGCAAGTTCCCTCTTGAGTTCATGTAGGATGCAGCCTGGGATTTTATCCGGTCCCATGGAGTCTGTATTTTTTTCCATTGAGAGAGCAGTCATGACTTGCTCCCTAGAGATAAGGGGAGGGAAGCAGGTACTGGGGATGTCCTGTTTTGCTGATGGGGGACTGAGGGGTGAAATTTTCACTGAACCTGTCTGCCAGCAGGTTGGCTATATCTACAGTGCTTGTGTATGTGGTGTCCTTCACCACTAGTTCTGAGCATATCTGGGTGCTTACCTTGAGGTTGCGGACATATCTGAAGAAGGTCTTATGATTGCCTTTAGTAGATGTGGCCAGTTTGGACTCAAAGATTGCTTTGGAGGATTTCACTAGTGCTCTTATTTGCTAGTTCAGGCTAAGGAGAGATTTCTTCCAATTAGGTACCTGCTCCTTCTTGATCCTGGACAGCAATTTTTTCCTTCTATTATAGAGTTTATTTGTTGCAGATGTCCACCAAACTGGTTTACTCTTCCTTGAGGAGGAGGATTTCATCCTGTTGGGTATTCCTGATTCCATGCAGCTATATAAATTCTCATATAGTGCTTTGGTGTAGTTTTGGACATATGTGCCAGTTCCTGTGGAGGGGATGAGACTGTGAAGCTGTTTATACTTTCCCTCAGGAGGTTGTAATCAACTTTGGAGAAGTTTTTTGCTTGACCCTAGCTAGGGAGGGGTCAGAGGAGATGGTGGTTTCGAAAGTGACCATTTTGTGGTCATATCTTGCCAGGCATGATGACAGATACTGTAGGGATGCTGCAGTGTTTACTCATGTTGGTTAATACCGAGTTTAAGATATTTTTACCTCTTGTGGTGGTATCGACCAACTGGTCCAAAGCATTTGCATAGACGAAATCAAGGAATCTCTGGGCATTTGTGTTTTGGCATGAGTATTTCTTCCAATCTATGGTTGGATAGTTAAAGTCACCCAAGATCAGGGTAATGGCTTGAATCATGATAGATTTAAGGAGGTCCAGGTAGGTGGAGAGGGCATCTTGAGTCAAAGTTGGAGGCCTATAGCAAGCTATGATTTGAATAGAGGTCTTGTCAGTTGTTAACTGCACCTGGAGTGTTTCCTGTGTATCATACTGTTTGACCAGCCTGGAGGTGTGTATGTCTTTTATATATACTGTAACTCCACCTCCTTGTGCTTTGCTGCCCATGATATGGGGTCTGAACTTATGATAGGATGAGTAACCTGGTATGGCTGGGGTGCTCTCCGCAGATTTGAATCAGGTTTTTGTGACTGCACAAATGGCAGTATCTTCCAGGGTTAAGAATGTTTGCAAAGAGTGCAGTTTCATGTTTAGACTCCTAGCATTTAGCAGCATGACCTTCAATTTATGCATTGATGAAATTTTCACGTTGGTAGTTTTGACCTCATGGCATTGCCTAAAAAAGGCAGTATGGGGAGGCAAGAGCTTTTGCCAGGAGCCTGAAGCCAAAGGGAGACAGATGCACGCCATCTCTGGCAAAGTATTGTGGCTTGTCAATCATGTCATCCCAGGCTGTCAGGTACTAAATCTCCTTGGGATGACACCAGAAGCTAAGCCAATTGTTAAAGTCAATAATTTTCTGTTTTGTATTGAGGCATCATTCTGGGTCATGGTGGAATGCTGCTTAAGGCTAGGAACATACCTGCCTGGGACACATATTTAGCAAGCTTGATCATGTCTCTCTTCATATAGTCCAGGGAGGTGCGTCTCAAGTCATTCATGACAATATGGACTAGGACAGGGTCATAACAGTACCTGTTGAGAGACTTGAGTGCATGGGTGATATGGTTAATTCTGGCACCCAAGAAACAATTAACTGTGATGTTCTCCTTATCACGCATGGTGAGGAGCACATCTGTGTGTCTCACAATGGAGTCACCTATGACTAGTAGGTTAGGTTTATGTTTAGGCCTTAGTAGCTGTGAGACACACGTGTGAGGACTATGTGTGGTGTGTGGTGTGGTGGGCAGTGGAGTTCATGTGTGTTTTTGCCTCAGAGGCCTCTTTTGTTTAGGTATGTTTGTGTTGAGGACCTCTGCTTATGTGGGTGTGTGTTATGATGGTGTGGGTGGTGATATAGGTGTAGTGTTTGTGTTGACAACCTTCTCAGTGCCAGATATACTGGCTTGTGGGGGAGAGACCAATAACTCTAGGTGTTTGATGAAGTTGCATTTCTCACAAATTGTGTTCCTAGGTGGTAGTAGTAGACGGTTGTCCGTGTACATCAGGCAGTTGCCACACTGTCTCAGGATGCCCATATCAACCAGGCTGGCAGGAGAAAATGTAGGAAGTTTTCCATCCATATTCATCAGAAACTGAGGGAGAGAGGCCAGACAGAGCTAAGAGGGTAAAGTGAAGAAGGTCTAAGAATATGATAGCACTTATATTTTTAGAACTCTTAGAATGGCTTGGAACATGCCACTCACACCTGATGTTAAAACTAAATTTGGTAGTTCCCCGCAGACTGTATACAGCACAGGCAAGAATATCAAGAGATGGTTAGAAAGTAACTCAGGATTCAATAGGAACATGTGTAAGTCAATGATGGCGAAGTGTGGTATGTGTAAGTTTTGTAAATACATAAATGATGGGCCATATGAGACTGTGAATAGTTAAAAACTTACTATTAGTTGTCCTGGGAGATGTAGCTGTAACACCAAAATGGTGGCTTTACTTTGCCTCATGCATGTCATGCCAAGGGTTTTATATAGGAAAAACTATAAGAAAGCTACAGGATCAGCTTGAGGAGCATGTTAATGACATTAAAAACAAAAGGTCTGCAAATGCTTTATTTAGACATTCTACTAAGTGTTTAAAGATTAAAAGGTTTTTAATTTTTACCATTGCTAAGATTCCAGCCAATCAGAGAGGGGGAGATAAGGTTAGATACCCAACTGCGTATAAATGATTACTGTTTCATTACTGGTATTCTTAAAATTAGGGCAGGAACAGTTTAAAACAGTACTATTTACTTAATGTGTTATGGTGGACATTATTTAATTATTTAATTACATATATATATTACAGATAGATTCATACAACAAACATAATTTATATATATATATATATATATATATATATATATATATATATATATATATATATATATATATTTATTTGTATTTACTTTATTTACTTGATATTTGTTGACCGGGTTAGTCCGACTGAGCTGAAGCCCTTTTTCTGTGGAGGCTCAGGGAGAAAAGCTCCACAATTGCACAAAACACATAGAATAACTAAACTCAGGTGCAGCATATTATAATAATGAATTAACATAATAGAAAGTACATGATTAATAGACCCAAAAGAGTAAATATATTCTAATAAACAACAGCCTGCATAAAGACATCAGTGAGTAAGTACCTAGGTACATCGTAAGACATGCAGCACAATACCTGTAACTGAAGAGTTAACTTCATATATCTATATATCTATCTATGCATATATGTATGGATCTTATCAGTTGATTACATTTTTAGAAACTCCAAATTCATAATGGCAAGACAATATGATCAAATTTCTGTAAACCCGAAGCTTTTGAATGGAGATCGCAGTAAAGTAAGGACCAGGAAATTTACTGTTTTCCTCAATGTAGTGCGATCTTGGAGTTGGTATATATTATTAGTATAGGGGTGCAGAGGGGCTTTCCCCCCTGCAAAACTATAAAAATAGATTTTTGGGGGTTTTTTGTTTTTTTAATGTTTAGGTTTTCAGAAACTCAATCATATCGTCTTGCCAATATGAATTTTGAGGTTCTGAAAACTAGATCAACTGACAAACTCACATAGATCCATATATATATATATATATATATATATATATATATATATATATATATATTATATATACACACACACACACACACACACACACACACACACACACACACACACACACACACACACACACACACACACACACACACACACACACACACACACACACACACACACACACACACACAAACACATACACACCCAATTCTTAAATAAAATTTATGGTTATATAGGAATTATTTTAGAGATAGTAGGGAAATGTTGACCAATTGATTGTTTTTATTTGGAATATTTTTTACTAGAACAATCAATGTGTGATTGTTAATTAACCAAATGGTAATGTGAATGGTTGTTTCTCAAGGATGTCTGAATATTTAAAGTGAATTTGAGATTTGTTTTTCACTCTGATGAAGTCTTTATGTATTTAGGCGAAAGTGCTCAATTGTTTAATAAATCCTACTGAACACACGTCCATGCTGTCATATTTGTGTTTTAACTGTTGTTTATTGTTCTAAGTTTCTTTTGGCTGTAAGCCATATGCATTCCAGTACACTACACAGGCTGATTATTCAAATCTGTTATTTATAACACTTGTGAAGAGACTTCTTGTGGTGTCAGCAGTTAATGCACAACTCTAGAGTAACTGGACTTAGATAGGTAGGTGTTCAAATTTGAGAATATGTTAATAAATTCTAACTGATATGAATGGGTTACTCTAGTTTATGGGGTAACATTATCCCTGGGGAATGGTTTTTAACCTTTAAGTTTTATTTTTCTTTTAGATGAACCCATGGGTTCAAACACCTTTCTCAAGATATCCTTTCTAATATTAGCTTTCTAAATACTGCAACAAGAAATTGTCTGTGGTGTCAGCAGTAATTTTCAAAACAATTTGGTATTAAACCCTTCAGATGTGTACTTTGTCAATATTGTACTATTTTTATAGAGCTCACATACATGCAATGTAATTTTTATATAGGTAGACATACTTTCCAGTCCCATCTGATATACAGTGAAGCAGTGTATGAAGTATTTGTTGCTACACAATAATGTGTAAATGCATGCATGCATGTTGTAATGACTTCTTCTTGGATGTCACACTTTCATAGCGGTTCTTGTCCTTACATATAAACATGTCCACATTCATTCACAGACATAAGTGTTGCTTATGAACTTCATCCACATGGCTGCTTTCTGGTAACAGTTGCATCACAGTACCTGGGTTTTAAGACATGTCCCACATCTCCTGTGGACACACATCTCACCTGTTATGATTTCCACATCTGTAACAAGTTATGTGCATCATAATGTTATTTTTTGTTCCATTCAACATTTTCATTTCTGTGGCATATTCTTGAGGTTTGCAGTCTATAATAATTTGATGTGCTCTGTGTCTCACTTCATCATGGCCTTTACAATATAATGCTACTGCCATAACTGTTATGATATCCATTTTCATTACTTGTAGGACAATTTTGTACAACTGTTGTCAACATGGTTATGTATTTATTTTTACCCTATTCCTGTATTAGGAGTTTGACACAGGTGCCCAAGGAGAGTTCAAAAACATTTTTATTACTCGCCCATATTTTCAATAACACTCCTGATTTTTCCTTATGTACATTTAATGAATGTTTGTTATTGTGACTGACAGTGCCAGTAATGTTCCACATTTCCATGAATTCATTCAGTGCAATGTAAAATGTATAAACATGCACTGTACAGTTGCTGCAAAGATTCATCTTGTTTATGTATTCCTGACAGACGTATCTGTTGTTATTCTAAATATGCACACTCTTCTGCATCTCTAGTTTTTTGTGTACACTCCTTTGTTTGCATCATGCACACAAATATGTCAATCACTTCCTTATCTCAACATCGCTATGGGCCTGTGCTGTGGATATGAGCTGAGGCTGTTGGCTGCCTTGGCTTCCTGCAAATCTGATTAGCAATGCTGATCATTATGCAAATATGACCAACCAAATTAGATTCAACTAAGCTTGTACATGCTGTTAATGAACCCCCAGGAACTGTGTGATGGATGGCATATTCTTTATGAAGAATAAAATGAAAATTGGTCTAAGACTGGCCCTTTGAGAAACATCTGAAGTTAAGGTATCTAGGATGCGAAGTAGGTTGCCATTTTGTAAGTTGTATGTTCTGGTTGTAAGGACTCTAGCTATCAGTTTGAGACATAAAAACGAGGTTTTGTGTCTGGAACAAGGTGCACCTGTTTTAGTTTTTCCAGCCAGTTCCATGGCAAAGAGTGGTAAATCCTGAATATGATGTGGATGACCCAGATTAAATTAGTGGGCAGCTAATGGAGGAGTAGGTTGGGGAGGAAAAAAAATGATGAGGTGTAACCTGTTTACTTCCTCCTTCTCTTGTGGATGGTGGGAGTGTGACAAATTTCACAGAAACTTGAGCCTCCTGATGTGCTGTAGAGTGAGAAGTTATAAGTCGATAACTTACAAGGAAGTCTGGGGTGTCTGTGAGGGATGCATGAACTGTATGTGTGAGTGATATGACCTCCCTCTGCCCACTGCCCTCCTGCCACTTGAGCTCCTACAGAAGTACAGGTATGAAAAACCCATCAAGGATTAAAGCATAAATACCCCTAATGTCTGCTTGGATTTAAACCATGCAGGGCTTGAGGTGTTGCTCCACAGTGGAAAATAAATGAGTGGAGCCACATCAACATATCAAGGCAATGATTCTAATGAATGGCTGGCACAAACCTCTAATAATGGGCACAAATATTGCATTAATTTAGTTGTTTCTCAATTAACAGCATGCATAATTTACTTTGATACAGGCATCCCTGTATCTAGGCATTGCCTACAGATCTCACAAAAGAAATCAGATATAAAGAAATAAGAACCTCTCATAAACAGAGTAAGAAGAATGAAAACTTAGGATAAGGATCATCAGTGTCATAACACGACTGTTTAAACTTAATCAAAAAACATAATCTAAATGTGAACAAGGATGGAACTGAATTAATATGAGTAATGAAAAAATATGATCCCAGTATGGGTAAGGTACATTCTAATGCATAATGTATGTCCCCCATGTGGCTTTAGCATTCAAGCGTTCTCTTACCCAGAAATAATCCATCCCTTGGAGTATACTAATGCTTTTATAATAATGGTATTTTGTGAAGATTTATATAAGTGGCAAAAGATTGTTAAATATACTATATGAACAGTTTATCCTTGTGTAGAAATAATTAAAAGGTTTATTTTTAATGATTTACGGGACAACTGTGATTCTTATTTATACACATTTGGCATTGAGTAAAGACTTTTTTTTAATTATTCCTTTTTAGTATAGTACATGAAGTAAAATGGTAGTTTATATGTTAATAGAGGTACGATGGATTTGATTTGAAGGCAAAACAGTTTATACAGTGCAGTGGAGACTGGAGTACAAAAGCTACTCAGAGTGCACAGCTCACCATTTTCTACCAGCCCTGAAATAGGGATTTTTTGCACTGTAATTTTAAAAGTTAAAAAAAGATACTGTACAGTTATGTGTGACCCAGTAATGTCGGTAATGGCTCCTGCTGATATTGGTGTGGCAAGTGTAGTGCTCCTCTGTGTCCCATGATTCAGTCTCAGAACCAACAGTGTGACAGAGGATATCAAGGTTAGCTTCAGAGTCCTTAAAGATATCAACATAACTAATGGAAATTCATAAATGAATAGGAAAGCTGACTAGGTCTAGCAATAAACAGAACACCAAAGAACAGAAGTGTTAGTGTGATGAAATGTAATTATGTTAACCACTGTTCAGACAGTACAAAAGGTACAACTGAACTGCAGAGCACATCTGTGATTCTATTTCTGTTTCTTGGGTCTAGTTATTATACAAAAGGTACTAAAGTTGAAAATTGCCTATATATTAAGTGCAAATGAAAAAAAGACAGTTTGCAGCCGAGCACGCAGGGTGAACAACCCCTCTCCCAACTGCTCATGACTTGGGGACATCACAGAATGCATATCATAAAACTGTAATAAAACACTTATGGCTGAAATAATATACAGAAATGGGAACATACAACTGTACCAAAGAAAGAAGAGGAACAGAGGAAACCTACAGCAAGTACAAGGCACATTAGTACAACAAAATTACCAGTAGGTGTCACAGCTATACAGGAAAAGTAACATATGTGCATATGAATACACCTCAGAACAAAGCTTGACAATCTTAGTGTTACCTGTTTGTACAGTTCAACTGCATAAGCTGGATGAAAAAGTAAATTATGTGGAATGATAACAGCCAATAAGATTAAGCAGGGAAATGGTCATGGATTCCATTTTACAAAGATAAAACTACTGAGAGGGTGCTTAGCAGTTAGCGCAGATTAAGGCTGTGAGCTATTAACAAGCTGCTTCTTGTGCTATTTGTCTACTGTGTAACTATGACCAAGTCACTTAAGCAGGCAGTGCTCCAGGGTCACCTCCAGAAAAGGAGGATTGTGCCTAGTGGCCTTACCTGGTTAACAAATTTATAAATTAAAAAAAAAAATGAAAGGGCGCATTGATGTTCAACTGTATTTTTATTGTCTAATATTTGGTGCATGTTGACATTATCTTTTCAGAAGGACACTGGTTCCAGCACTTTAAAGCCAGTAAGGATTCAGAAATCTCCCAAATCATTTTCTAATTCACCTGGAGTCTTGACAGAACAGGTGTTTCCCTTCTTAACAGCTTCTAAGCAGCAATTAAAGGGTGGATTCCTGAAACAGAAGAACATGAAGTACCTTTTCTAGTGTATCTAATTTGTGTGTTCAAATAAGCAAAAAAGAACATGTGTGTACTGGTGTTAGTCTGCTCTATGCAGCTCTGCATTTTTCCCAAATGTTTGCACTTTTGCAGTTTCTAGGAAAATGTTTTAATGAAGCACAGTATTCAGAAAGCTGAAACAGTACAGGTGAAAATGTGCAAAATAATTACAAGGTTTACTCATCCATTTATAAAGGTGCAGCCATCATTGCTCTGCTCCATACTGTGATACTCTAACAGCAGGTGGCTGCTGATGTGGTTTCCAAGGTTATTAGATAATGGCTAGTGTGTACAGGATCATGGAAATTAAAAAAAGCACAGGATGTGACCCAGCCAGATAATACTGGAATATGAACTGGCGTGAGTCTAAAATTTAAAGCTGTTTATAATGTTATATGCAATACTGAAATTGTAAATATTTGTTGAAAATAACATTACTATTATTTAAAAAATACTAATCATCTTGAGAAATAAAATCTATATGACTGATATAACTGAAAGCTAAACAGCAAAGGAAATCTAAATTTATTCATGTACATAATCATGTGAGAAATAACAATTATTCATCTGTCACTGTCTTTGTCACATCAGTTTCTGTCAAAATTGATAAGGAAATAAATTGAAAGGTCTGGCTCATTATCACTTGAATTCCTGCAAATATTTTCCAGCATTGTCCAACTATAACAAGCCAATGCCAAAATCTTAAATGCTTGTTTTTGTAATAACCTCTGTTTATTCCAGTTGAAAGCATCTGCAAACCAGGTAAGCCAACATAATAAAAAGTGGTCCTTCAAGCATTTTAATGCACCTTTTGTTCATTGCATTCGACCTTATGTTCATTGCTAAAACTAAGCATCAATAACACTTAGAAAAATATAGGATAAATCAGTGTTGCAGACATAGTGACTTAAGCCATCAAACTATTTTCATGCATTTTAATTTGCTTCAAAAATTTTTGTAGTGATAAAAAGAAATAGCATCAAGAAAACTGCAAAAACAGGTATTTCTAAGTCTGTCACTTTGTCTGCAAAGGCATGAACAACAAGACTAAAAGGTAAACTCTGTGTTCATTCATAGAGCTTTCATTCATTTCTGAAATATGTTTAAACAGTGGAACCACTATGTTTATTCATTTACAGTCCTAAATTCATGTGTCACTAAATAAATAATACTTTACTAACAGCAGAAATGTGAGATGAAGGACCAGAGCATTAGTATATTGGTATCTTCTCATACCAATATACAACTTGCCCTTTTAGATAGTTGATGAAACTATAGAGTTTCATTGTCACTGTGAACAGCTCACACACTTACTCTATAAGAAACAGTGTACACATTTTTTGTAATTAGAGTATCCTCGATTCCCTTTCAGTTCACAGTACATAGCCTAGGAAATGAAGTTGGGTTAGTATTATTCGGTTTGTGACTTACATAAGCATATTAAATGCTATATCCACATATTTTGAAGCAGGCATTCACACCCTAATCAATAATACTGGAAAAGTAAGCAATGAAAACTGCAGTGAAATATGCAGATGCCCTTAACATAATAGTTGTGACTTAGAGAATAGTTTTTTTAGGAAAGGAAATGTAATGGAAGGTTATTAAAGTTTAGAGGGAGCATCCCAAAGAAGTCCCTCTGGCCAAGAAATGAAGTATTCTCATCTGAATGAAGTCATCTTTCCGTGGAAAGAAATACATTAAGTAAAATAGTGTATATCCCATTTCAGAAAGAAAGTAAGGAAACCAAGTTTCAGCCCAGGGTTCAAATCCGCAATGCAGGGATACCAAAGATAGAAAGAAGGCTCCACAGATTAGAGAAAAGTTTACTGACTGGAACAAGGAAAATTACTGAGGTGTGGGCAATAAGAAAGACAGTGGCATCTCACCAGATAAAGTTAGCCATATTAGTAGAACATGGTCAGAGATATTCTGTGGCAAATCCAAAATAACAGATAAACACCAATGATCTGCAATGAGGTTTATGAATTTTCATAGATTCCTCAGTTGAGTCTTCCTGACTATGTCAAAATCCAATATCATTGAATCACAATTTGTCAACACTCAAAAAATCAAAATCCCACTTCATCGAAGCAGCGGAGCAACAAAGATCTTCCCAGGGTAAGTAACCTGTTGTACAAGATAGAGAACTTTGCCCTTTACCAACTATAGTGCAATCCCAGAGTTGGTATATTTAGCTGGGGTGGGTGGATGGGGGATGCAGCTCCCCACACTGGGGTGTGTAGAGGGTGTAGCCCCACAACTGGGTGGGTTAGGGATGGTGCGGTTTGAGTTTTGTTTCTTTTTGGGTAAGTGGTTACTTACCCTAGGTAGATCTTCATTGTTCCAATGGTTTGTTGAAATGGGATTTCAATATTTTGAGTGCTGACAAACTGTGATTAGATAATATGGGATTTTGACGAGGTCAGGTAGATCACCCTCAATCATATGGAAAACCATAGTGTATGCCAAATACATATCAAGCTATTACTTATTTGTAAGTGAATATTAGGCTAGCTGCCCTGAAAGGCCATTTTAGTCAAGCCAGTAACTGGAGGTCAGAATCAAACTGTGCTTTGTATTTATGAGATGAAGACCTTAGCCATTATGCCAAAAGCATCTCCTGAGGCATGCTGTTTGTGAATTTATTTACTTATTTATGTTTTTCTCATATGGAAAAGAGTAAGGAAGCTGTACCTAACTCAGATTGTATTGTATTTTATTTTAGCTGCATTTTGGTTGAATGGTGTACTGATGTTTGAAGCTTTCTATGTATATTTAGAATAAAGTCACTTTTATGTTTCAGGCTATTTATAGAGTGAAAACAAAAGTGCTAACATTTTAAAACAAAGTAGTCCCCATTTCTTAACTTAAGGCTATAGTTTGTTACTTTTTGTACTTTATTTGTGGTGCTGTCACTGAAGAGTTTGACTGTGTGTCTTTGTAGTTAAATGTTTGTTTGGTTCTGTCCTGGATATCAGACCATAAATCTAGTTTTATTAATGTACATGAGGAGTTAGCAGGGACATGTGATCACTTTCTCTTCAGGACATCAGTAATAAAGGCTTCAGCCATCTTGTAACTCTGTCTGTGGAGAATGAAGGGTTAGTAATGCATATAACCTGACATTACATGCTAGCTACATTTACCACACTTTGTTTCATGGCAAATTCTTTTACTAAAAGTTCTGTCTGAGCTCTAAACTATCATGGTATTTTAGGAGTCAGGAGGAGAGATACTAACATAATGACATACAATGACTTGTAACCCCTCCTCATGGACCAGGGTGTATCTGTCACATAGTTATACTCTTTTTTACATGCAATTTAGGGTTGCTGACAATGTCCATAGTATAGTCTTTTTCCACTGTAGTTAATTGGGGGGGGGGTCTAGACTACATTTTTGCTGTCTTTTTTAATAGTAGTTTCTATTCATTCTAAAGTTGCACACAGAAGATAATGGCATTATATTGGTGTATTATGTGCATTACTAGAACTTTGAATCAAATATTTATGAAGATTAAAACTCTGGATAACACAGATGCTTTTTATCTAATGGGTTATTATGAGGACATATATTCATATCAACTGTAGGTGACTGTACATTCACCTGTATTTTTGGGGTAGAGATGTTTACAGTTCCACACATGTTGGAGGGAACAGAGGACTGCACAACTGTGAGACCAGCTCTATCACTTACACATATGGGAATGGCTTATGCTGGCATCTGTTGTATGCATGCTACAGGATCACAGCATTTAGATCTTTATTCTTTTTTGACTAAGATCACTGGAGCAACATTACTGATCATCAAGGTTATTAGGTGCTCCTGGGCTACTGGGGTGCAGCCCTTCTATCTTTTCTACCAATTTATTTTGTGCATTTGCGTGTGTGTGTGTGTGTGTGTGTGTGTGTGTGTGTGTGTGTGTGTGTGTGTGTGTGTGTGTCTGTGCATGTGTGTGTGTGTGTGTGTGTGTCTGTGCATGTGTGTGTGTGTGTGTGTGTGTGTGTGTGTGTGTGTGTGTGTGTGTGTGTATATACATATATATATATATATATATATATATATATATATATATATATATACGTGTTTTTTTCTTTTTTATCCAGTAGCATTTACTTGTTTTATTTTGAAGTTCTAAATCACAAAGCATAAACTAGCTTATTGTTTTGCTTGGGAGCTGCATTAAAATGAATGAGGATAAGTTTGATAATAGCTGGCTTGTCTTATAAAACAGTGCAGCAAATTTAACAATTTCACTTTTGGAATACAGGCTATAATGTCTATTTTTCACTTCTTCCTGCCTTAACAATTTCAATGACTGTGTCACAATTATAGGTGTCATGTAATGTCAGGCAACTAAACAAAAGAATAGGGGCTGGCTAGTGTGCCATTCAGATTTGAGTACCACCCCCATGCTGTGACCTTGTTTGACAGGCTTTTCTGTTTTTTAATTTGGAAATACTGCTTTTGTTTTTCTTTTGGATTTTCCCAGTTAGGGGTCACCACAGCGGAACTCCGGTCCGCTAATGATTGGCAGTAGATTTTTTATGGGTGCCGAGGTGCCAGCTCGATGCCCAATGTTCAACAAAGGCATGCCCATTCTACGCCTGTCTTTTGAACACCACTCGACCATGGGGAGGACATGCAGACTCCACACTGAAGGCACTCCAGCTGAGAATCGAATGGGAGAACCTCTTGCTGTGAGGCAACAACGCTACCGCTGCACCACCAAAACATACCAACTAATAAAGCTGATTCACAGCTTATATATTTGGTTATATTGCTACTTGTTTCCTGCCTCTTCAGCTGATACTAGAAAACCCTTTGGTGTTATGTAGCATTTAAGTAGAAAGGTGATAGTAAAGCCACCATCACAAGAACCCACCTACTATCTATACTCCTCTATGTCGCCCCCATACTAATCAACCTAAACAAAGCAGACTTTAACAAACTAAATACCTGCTACAATAAAAGACCTAGGTTTGCTACTGACTCACCCTTCAGGACACATCACTGCACAACAATCAAGCAACTATCCTGGCTAAAATGACTCATTCTGCTCACATATAACCAGCTTACAATAACCCAACAAATTTTATAATATCCCAAAAGAGTTCCTGCTCTTCAAGGTCTATTTAATATCTACTCTAACAAATGCCTGTTAAGATCCACTAATAAAGCACTGGCTGACATAGGCAAAAGCAACAATAGCTCTTGGGACTCCTTGTTTTCCATTTCTGTTCAAAAGCATGGAATACCATCCTTGTAGAAATATGCAAACAGCCAACCTATCATTATAGTCACATGACACAATTAAAACATTTGAATAGTTAACCAACCCTAAAGGCATTTAAATATATGTGCCTAAAAATGCATAAAAATACATACAACTGTGTAAAAATATATAACAATGCATAAAAAATAAAAATATAGAAGAGCAACCCATCAATCCTATGAGGTGCTAAGATTATAGTTTTTTTTGTAAATAATCCCAGTTCTGGGTTGTTCTTCTATATTTTATTTATTATATATGTTTTATATATTTTACATATTTTTATGCATTATGTATTTGTACACAATTTTACGTATTTTAGGCATATATATTTAAATGTTTTTAGGGCTGTTTAACTATTCAAATGTTTTAATTGTGTCATGTGACTATAATGATAGACTGGTTGTTTGTATACAAGGAATGAGATTGAGTTACTTTGTATATGCATTGAGAAAGAGATATTCAGAAGATGATAAATACATTTCAAAAATTCAGCTTTTTGCAGATGATATTTTGCTCGCAATTGGTAATAGAAAAACATCATTGATATATATCTATATATATATATATATATATATATATTTTATATATATATATATATATATATATATATATATATATATATATATATATAAATATATATATATATATATATATATATATAGTTGATTCCATGAAATGTTTTGAAGAAAATTCAGGTTTAGCCTTCATCATAAAACTAATACTTTGCTAATTAATAAGAAATTAAATAATTCAATTAAAGAATATAGTAATTTTAATAGGGGTAATACACAAATTAAATATCTTGGAATTATAAAACATCAAACTGTAAAGATCCGATGTTAGCTAATTTTAAAAATATTATTAATATAGTTATACAATTAACTACTGATTGGAATAAATTCTTCTTCATTATGGAAGATCATATTACTTTAATTAAGATGGTAATTCTTCCAAAAATCTTGTTTTTTCCATAAACAGATAGATATTTAGTTATTATAATATAATAATAACAATGTAATGATATAATAACAATATAATAATAACAATGTAATGAAGCTGTAAACAAAAGAACACATTTTAAATATGCACAATATATACAAAACCTGAAGTCAACAACATTTTTTCCATAAAGTCTTGTTTTTTATTCAGTCATTAATTTTAACCACTTTGAAAACTTTTAACATAAAATAAATGCTATTATTCTTAAATTCCTTTGGTATCTGAGTAATCCAATGATATTCTTTGAATGGCATACAAAAAGTTGGGAAGCTGAAGCTATAGGTTTTCCAGATATTTGAGTATATTCTATTTCAATCATCATTAAAATATTAGCTTTTTTGTTTAATTCATTTTATGAGTCCAAGTGGAAGTCAATTCATGAAGTACTCATTAATAATAATTATATTGCAGAGACACATACACAAATTGTATCTAATAACTTTAATTGGGTTTTAAAATAATTTTGTATAAATGGAAGTAATAACTTTCAGTCTAGTCCTTATATTAATTACATTCGTTCTTCTTTTAAGAAGTTTATGTATTCTAAATCAATTGTTAAACATCTTATGTTTTTATTTCTTGTTTCTTATACTAATGAATGCTTTGAAAAACATAATTTTATTAAAATGCTAGATTTTTAAAATAGTAGCATATTTTTTTTGTATCAATTCCTAAATGGTAATAAACTTCACTAACCAGAGTACCATCTTGGAAGATAGTTTAGAAATGAGCAATTGTATATTTTTACAAATTTGTAGAGATTATGTAAGTGTTAAAGTAAATATACATTATTCAGATATCAAATCTTTTCCTAGGATTGTAGACTTTCTAATTAATAATAACAGTAAATCAATGCACAAAAAATCATATTTATCTAAGGTGTATAGAATTCTTAAATATTATTTTGCATTTTTGATGTCATATTTTGGAATTATTCTACAAAAAAATGAATAACAAAATTTTCTCTGATAAAAACAAAAAAATAGTATTAAAATCTGCAGATAAAACTACATTTTCACTATATTGGAAACTTTTCACTTGAAAATATTTACATACAGCTTATATCACTCCGCATAAAGCTGCTTTAATGTACAAATCAGCTAATATTAATTGTTGGAGATGCAGTATAGTTTTATATGCTAATTGGGTACATATGGTGTTAGATTATAAGACAGTATCTCCTTTTTGGAAATAGTTTAATAATTTTCCTCAAGCATTGTAGTTGGATACATGTAGCATTTCTAAATCCTTAATTTTATTCAGTCCTCCAATTCCTGAAATTATTCTATAAATGCAAATGCCTTTTCTTTTGTCTATTCTAGCTATAGCTAGAAAAGTAATCACAAAAATTGGAAAAATAAAATGACCCCATTATTTGTTGAATTTATACATTTAGCAAAAATTGTTTGTAAGAATGAATTGCCAGCTGTTATGATGAGAACATCAAATGCCAGCCATCTTTATAAATCTTGGCTTAAACTTAGAGATCTACTTGGAAAATATTAATGGTTTAACAAATTCCTTATTCAGTATTCCTTATGGACTCTTGCAAATAGTTGTATTTTGTTTCTCATTTTGTTATTGATAACATTTTAATAAAAAGTTCTAAAAAGGAATGCTTCCTACATATCAGATAGCCAGATAGCCACTGTCCCAAAGATTCAAAACTACTGTGTCTATGATTATGGCCAAGTCAACAATATTTACCATATGTGGCCATTAAGCCCCAAGGCTCATTAAGAATGCATTTGGCCATGCCAGATCACTTCTGCAGTAGGGACCCTTGAAAAGATTATGTTAGACTAGCTCATTGCCATAGTGGAGTGCAGGCAGCTACAGTAAACACTGGCTGTGCATAAGTGTCTAGTTTACTCACCATTAATAGTAACGCATTGAGTTATTGTAGTGACTCAAGGCAAAAACTATTCAAAAAAATCTCTTATAGGGAAAAGTAAAGCCATGACTTTGTAGGGTTGACTGTAGAGGAGCTTGTAAGGCAACAAAAACAACAGAAAGTTGCAGAAAACTCAAAGGGAGCTGCTGAACATAGAATGGATGCAGAGCACAGTGAAGAAGAGGTATGACACAGACACAGATATCTAGCTGAAATACCTTAACATAGCCAAATGTGATACTTAGGCAGGTTAAGGAATACAGTATAGTGGTACAATCTTTTTAACCTACACCAATCCTGACATCTTCACATTTTTATTTTATCAGTGTACCTGTTTCATAATGGCAACTTTAATAAAAAGTTATCAACCTTCACAAAACCTGAATCAATTTCCCTGCTCGGTGACATTTTTGGAACACGGCATTAACTGTTGCAGGAGTTCTGATGAAGGGTTTAGGGAAGCACATATCAGGAGAATATGCTATAAAAATGTACTGGAAGCAGTAATCAAAAGGCAGGCCTAAAGGGAATTTAACACTGAACGTTTAGCAGTGAGTTTCTTCATCACAGCATTAACTAAGTGAGTGATTGCAGGAAGCATACTAAAACACTCGGAAACAAATATCAGGTGAATATTACACAAGGATATATGAAAAGCAATAATCAAAAGAGAGTCCTCAAGAGAATTTAGCCCATGACATTCTTCAGTGATTTGTTTCTAAACAAGGCATTATGAAGTTGAGAGACTGTAGAAGTCAAATAGAAGGGCTCAGGGAAAACACAAATAACAGAAACTTTACACATGGACAGAATGGAGGCAGACAAAAATATAACATGAGGGGAGTGGAACACCCCAATCTGTGCATTGAAAGTATAGAAAGCAGGCCATCAGTAAGCTGAGCCATAGCAGAACACAGGTAAAACAGAACTTGCAACTGCCATGCAATGATGTTCATCTCATTTGTGAGAGCAATGGCAATATCCATAGTGCATGACAATGATTGGAGCTCATGTTTGCTATACAACAAAAAGTGCCATTTCTCACTGATTATATATGGACAATGAGGGGGAGCTCTTTGACACATCACACAACGTATGACCACAAAATGACAATTGTTTACTAAGCCCTTTCTGGGCATGTGTGTAGTGTATTCTGTCTATTTTATGACCAGATTAAAGGTTGGAAATGGAAGTGTGGAACAGAGATAAAAAAAGGAAGCACAAACCTGTGCAGAGTCAATGGCACAACAGATGGCATACTTGCCTTTGGTGCAGAAGGCTGTGAGTTCTAGTCTCCCACCAGGTAAATTGATTATTGACACTGCAGTGTAGCATTAGGGAGTTGCTGCACTCCTGAGTGTGTTGTCCTCTAAAGGAGACATCAAACCAAGGCCCCCAGCTGTTGAGTTGGAGTTAGTTCATGCAGATGTAAAATGATTCCATGGCACATATCAAAAAGAGTAGAGGTCCTTTATTTGCATTATGAGTGGCTCAATGTTTAGCACACTTGCCTTTTTGTGCTGGACATTAGAACCTGATGGGTACTATTCCCACTCTGTATGACTGAATTAATTTTGGAGGCGGGTTTGACACAATGGTTAAGGTACAATGTTTGTTTCTGACCTCAGCATATTGGCTTGGCTTAAAATTACCCTTCAGGGCAGATAACCTAGTATTCACCTATGAGCAAGGTGGAGAAGAAGTTAAGGAATGAGCAGGATAGAGAAGGGGTAGGAGGAATAATCTTTTTTATTTATTTATTTATTTTTTTGGGGGGAGGTGACTAATTTTTTCTTTTTTTTTTTTTTTTTTTAACAAGGAAAAGTTGTGGAAAGAAGGAAGGGAAGTAAGATGTAGGTAATAGGGGTAGGATAGATAGCAGAAAAAGACAGACAAACCTAACAGAATGTGAAGTAATGCAGTGAGGGAAGGAGGGAAACAATGCACAAGGAGACAGCAGACAGAGGGAAGATAATGGTGAGGGTAGGACTGTTAAACCAACAGAAAAGGGTATAGACACAAAAGAGAGGGGAAAACCTGGTTGGGGAATAGGCTGGGCATTCACTGATGTCGTCTCTTCTAGCTGAGACACACTGGAGGATTACCCATCATTGCGAAGATTGTCATCACTGGGTACTGGCTTGGAACGTGTTTCCAGTGCTGTGCAGTGACATAACTCATTAAATTACTAGACCATGGTCCCCATGTGACTGATGCAGGTATCCAACCTCCTGTAGATTATATTTCCCACAATATCTGCCTATTATCAGCAGGTACCACTGTAACAGCCTCCAGTGCGAGGCTGCCTGTGCTGCAGGTAGAGGAGGAGGTGTGGAGGAACTGTGACAAGCTGATACCCGATGTGCTGATGCTTCAGCTAGTGGTGCGAGCGGTGCTATTATCACATATGGAAGGACCTACAGGCCTTACCATTTTGCTGATTGCAAGTTGCTGTGCTGCCATATATGACAGTAAAACAAACGGAGACAAATCAAAAAAGAAATATGAATGTAACAGAAAGGATTGTGGCAAACAGGGTGGAGGAAGAATAATACAAACACAATGAAAACTGCATTCTAACTTTTGTTGCAAATCATACAGTTAAACAGAAAACACCATACAAAGCATTAAATAATCATGGCTGTCAGAAGCCATTTTTTACAGATTTTATAGCTAGATATAGATATAGATATAAACATATTTATATATGCATGTTTGTAGGTATGAATGTACAGGGTAGGCCTAGAACAACAACCAACCAGACATACAGTATTTCAGATAGAAGATTAATGTCTGGGGCTATTTAGACAGATCAACATGTGCCTGTGATCAAAGATGCATTTTGATGTGTCTTAATACTGTACACATGTAAAGTAAACATCCTGTTCAGATATGCATATAACAATCATGGGTGATAGGCAAGATGCAGCCAATCCTACTGTAAGTTGTGAAATGTACAACAAACTAATAATGATGATTTTACATATATGGACCATGTATTGCTGCAGTGACTCTAATGGACAGAAAAATGCACATGAAATGTTTTTCGCGATTAAAATATTAGTGGCGTATCCACTGATACCCTCATCAATACAAGGAAAAAAAGACATACAACATGAAAATCCACTTGCCCTCCTACATAAAAGTAGGCTTAAAGAAGCACTTGTAATATTGCACATACTAATACCTTTGATCTATGCCAGTAATGACAGATGTGCCACTGGTTTGTGGTTTCGTAACATTATACAATATGGTGTAATGCCTGATACTGTTGTTATTAAAATCCATAAGATTCCTTAGGTGCTCCAGTCTGATCCTGTGAGTATCAATCTCTGCAGAGTCTACAGACACAAAAAGGGTATAATTAAAATATGATAATGGCATGCAGTGGCAGATTACTTTTGAAGCTAGAAGAAGTTATACTTAACATATGGAGGTGGTGACTGTCCCTTAACTACTACTTCCCATTAGTGATGCAGGTCAGGCTTGTAATAACTCATGTCAATGTAATAGTGATGTCTCTGTTTCCTTGTGTTTGGGATGTCAGTACCAAGGGGTACAGCTATTGACAAATTATTCTAGGCATCAGCCTTATAATGTAACCCAGTTTCGCAGCCCTCCAGCAAGAATCTCCATATGTACTTCTTAGGAAGAATGTGTAGAAAAATCTTAGTCTTCACACTACATCCATGCTCTAAAAGAAGCACTGCCCTCAACCTTCTCCAGATGTAATGTCTCACCTTGAAAGATCTCATGAAAAAGAGCAGAAAATCAGTTACCAAAGCAGTTCCCATGTGTCATAGCCTCCACCCATTGATGAGTATCAACAGGCACATCATTTGCATGATGGATGACAAAGAAAATACAGATACTGCATTTTTATGGTTCCTATGGCACTTTAAAATGTATAATGTAGCAGATGTTCATGCCTGTGTACCCTGCTGAGAATGCAAGCTTCTAGTTAAACATAGGATGACAATTCTAACACTATTAAAATAATAGTCTGAGCATGCATGCTATGAGCTTCCTGTAGGTATTTGGGTTCTCATGTGTGTGCATAGCATTGTGTAGAAATCAAGATAATGTTTATCAAGTTTGCTCTTCATGCAAATTGAGTGATTCAGAAGCAATAAGATAAGACCTAATTAGCATAATTGTTATGCCTACAGGGCTGAATCTATAGGATGTAAGGGTAAAGAGAAGCTTAGAGACTCATCTCACTACATAAGAAAACATTGGCAAAAGAGTTTGAAGTTTGAATCCTGCTTAGGGTGTTTTTCAAAAATATCATTATCATGAAGAATAACTGCTTAAATGAGGTACTTGCTACATTTTGAGTGTACTTATTTTAGCAGCATGCAGGGTTGTTAAGGTAGATGGTAGACACACCCCTTAGCTCAGATTCAGAGAAATGTTCAGTTGCATTTTAGGGTTTTGTGCCTTGCACCAATTTGCCACAATATCTTTAATAGTGGCATTGTAATGACCAGGTGCTGCTGTTCAATAGCAGTCATGCGTTGTTGTGAATATGTGCTCAGTACACAATACATATCTGCAATTTACTTAAAGATTGTGGATAGAGATATCTCATTGTCAGACACAACTACAGTACATTATATGGCTTAGCAGGATAATAGCAGTGTAAGGATTAGTTAGGCCCATGCTGGGACAAGGCTGTTAATTCCACTGTTTTCCATACAAAAGGGCTTTGCCTAAAAACAGGGCCCAAAAAAAGTACTGCATCTGCTGATGCTTCCACATCCACCTGTCAATGCAACTTTATAGATGCTGAGAATGAGGTATTACTGGCAGCTCTCCATCTTCATGGGCGACAGCTCTTTGCTCTCCATTCTGCCAACTAGCCCTGCTGTGACCATGCTTGTGCTGAAATTGTAATCAACGTTAATGTGGTGTATGATCAGGACTGTGCCTATGAAGTTGTCTACCTCAGGGACATAGATACAATCAATGCTGTCACCCACAAAGAAGAAAACCTGACACAGGAACATAGGGAAGCAAGACATGGGCTGTCAACTGAACCACCCCTTAAGAATGCAGAGTAATTCTTGGCCTTGCATAAAGGTTGTACCTCCTCCACCAAGTCCCACAGTGCACAGTTGGAATTTGGAAAAGAGCTGAACAGACCCCAGAGACTTTCAACTTCAGAAAGTCTATCGTTTGCAGGCCTATTTCATTGTATCAACAGCTGCAAGTCCTCCTTATCTCATGATCTCTCTACCTTCGTAACATCTGGCTGACGTATGGTATACAAGTATATTGGGATTATATCAGACATGTCCATCTGCGCAAGATATGGTCTGGGCTGGGGCACTAGTTTTTCTCATGGTTATAGTTGCAAAGATATCAGTTGCATGCATAGTTGTGGTGCTGCTCTTACTGACACTGAATATTGTTTTCCTTTAGTGAATTAAAAGGTGAATCATTACCTGGCACCAGCAATGTGGAACTGCCCTCACCTGATGTTGGAGGAGCTGTAGCCTCTGAAAATGATGCCAGGGATGAGCCTGAACAGTCAGGGTGTGCAAGGCGTGTATTTGACATAGAAGGTGCACCCTCTACACAAACCATGGACATAGAGAACAGGTTGACAGGGGATACAATAGATCAAGGAAGTGTACTAGATCCCAACAGATTGATATCTGAATCTGCTTCTAGCACTTGTGGGCAGGGAAATCCACACTGGGGAGAAAGGTTGGTAATGGTGCTAGCCAGAGATATGGTTACTGCCTTTCCCTCTGAGTTCAAGTATCGGTCATCTCTGTCATATATATGTACAGGTCCATTATGGAAGCTTGGGCTTGTTCACCCACAGCCATGGCAGGATAGTGAGGGTGATCCAGGTTGTGTATGCTGACCTACGGTAGTGCATGCCCATATATGTGATTCATTGTATAGACTGAATCATGCATTGGACCATGCGGTGTCTTCACTGCATCATCTGGCAGGTAAGAGGGGCCATCCTTGCAGACAGTCTTCTGCTAGAGCCACAGATGTAAGCCAACATGACCGTGGAGGAGTGCACTCCTCATTGTGCAGTGCTGACACTTCCATAGCAACATCGATTGTGGATGTGTCTATTCCCAGGGAGGTCATACCTGTACTGTTGCTCATAATGTTGGCACATCCAACAGCCGACATTAGTCAAGGTCACACAGAACATCAACATCTAGCCAAAGTCATGGTACAGACCGTGCAACTCTTGGCAGGGCCAGCTATGCATGGGAAGCTGAACCCCCCCCTGTCATGCACACCTTGGACCAATAGTCTGAGCTGTACTGTTCCACCATTTGCTAAGACTGTGTTACTATAGACACATATACACACACACACATACACACACACACACACACACACACACACACACACACACACACACACACACACACACACAAACACACCAAACATATGTCACCAAAGCCCCCAGCAAAACCCACATGTCCACAGTCCCCAGTTCTTCTCCACATTAACCCAACAATACAGTTCTAAAGTTATCAATAAAGGCACTTTTTCTTTTGCTACATCTCAGTACTCACACTAACATGCACCACTGTATTTCCTTGTCCACATGTGCAAATGATGATAGCTGAGCCCTGCCCTTTGTAGATTATTTCTTAGGATACCTATGTCTGATCCACAGTGTGATCAGGCTCTGCATCTGTAAGCACAGTATGGCAGTTTTGCAAGCACCACTCTTGCTGCACTGTATCTGTTTATCTCTTGTATAGCTATGTTATAAAGTTATGTGGAATCTCCTGTCTTTTTGCTAGTGCCACTGCATACTGTGCCCACTTAGTCTGGCATGATCATGCCCTGCTGCTGGCTCTTCCCCAGACTCCTTGTCTGTCTCGGCTTCCACTGCCCACATTGCTGGGAGCTCATGGTCCTGCAAGAGCCCACCATACTGTAACTACTTCCTAAGTATACTATTGTGTAACACCATACTCATATTCAGTAATTTGGCACAGATGGTGGAGTCATATTGCAGGGAGCCTCTGAATGTTTCCATACAGCAAAAGCATGCTTTCTGCAGCCAAAATGCAAATTATGTAATGTTTCTGGTTTGCAGTAGTGTACAATTATATCCCTGGTCAGTTTGTTTGTGTAGATTTCTGATGGCTGTCATGAGCCTAGTTTTTAGGGAATGTCCAACATTACTGACCAACTATATAGCCATCTGGGATGTCAACCCCCCCTAAACCATTGATACAGATAACATGTATGACATATGCATATGTTGAGAAAACTGTCTAGGTGGCCTGCACACATACTAAAGATGATAGCCTGTGAATTCCAAATCACCTGGCAGTTGGTGGAGTGATATCCTTTGCAGTTCATGTATCTCCTTCCTAGTTCACCAGGTGGGGCCTTTATTTCAATGACAGTACATTCTATGACCCCAGAGTCTCAGGGAAATACACTGCATCATAGAACTCCCACATCATGTTGGCTCTCTCCTCTTTAGTATACGGGAACTACATAAGCTATCCCACATGCTCACATGCTGAAGCATGGCATAAATGAACTGATGGCATATCATGGACATAGATTAATTATATACCTCCACTATGTCCCCATGAGGTAAGTAAAAGACCCCTTTCGCTGAATACATTGCGGTATGCATACTGCTGGAATAGGTATTCCATGACTCTCACAGACCTGCATACAAGGCCATCACATTTCTGCAGTTTCTTTCATGGTGTCTCTGTCTGCATTGTAATACTTCGTTATGCTGGTGTTGTGGAGGCCATGAAATGTTATCCATGTTTAGATGACCTGTACCTCTTGGGATGATGTTGTGTACCACTTGGCAAAGTCGCTGCAATGAAATCTTCCTGAAGATGCACATTTACAAAGGCTGTGGCCACCTCAAGCATATTTGTGCAATATACTTCATCTGACCACAGTATATGGCTGAGATCAAATCTAAAGTGAGCACAGCACCACTGCACAGCATTTCCAAATTGCTCTGCAATCTTATTTTGCCTCATTATCATAAGTGGCACTTCATTATATGGTCATTAGCATATAATGCAGCTGACCACTTTATTTGGCCTAGCCATATCATGTAATTAGATTTTCCTGAATCACACTCACCCTGAATGTGACTTCATTGCACAATTCCATGAACATGATTCGGTAACGTTTTCTGAATCTGGGGGTGTGTGTATATATATATATATATATATATATATATATATATATATATATATATATAAATGAATACACACACACACACACACACACACACACACATATATATATATATATATATATATATATATATATATATATATATATATATACATATATGTGTGTGTGTGTGTGTGTTTTAATCTAATTATTGAAAATAGAATTAGCTTCATTTAATATACCTGCATCTTTAATGATAAAGACATCTTTGTGATTTATAATGTATTTCTTTTTACCAAAATCTGAAAATGCTAATTGCATTGCCATTAAATCTGAGGCAATAAAATTACACAACCCCTGTATTCTTTAGGCCATCTTAAAGAACTTAGGCATATTTTATTGAAGCAGTTACTTTATCCAGCTTACAATTGCAATTGCTTTTGGGTATCCAGTCTACATTTCCCACATTCATATCTAAGATACCCCTGCACTACCGGTAACAATGCATATCACACCTTTCGGCCCCCAAATCTGAACCATAGCCCTAAGGGATATGATGACTGAACCCCCAAAAGCGGAGGTGTATCCATCTTCATAAAAGATACACACACCTTCAAACTTGTTGCCCAACATAACACATCAGAAATACTTCAGGTATAGTTATCACTGGACAAAACTGCAGTCCATGTTGTAGCCTGCTACAGATCCCCCGCAATGTCCCAGGACATCCACTCTGCATTCCTGGACACTGTGGAAAACATCACGATCCAGCCTAATACCCTTATTCTGGGAGACTTTAACTACCCCCCCAATAGTTGGAACAAGTACTCTTGCTCCAACTATTTTGCCCAACATTTCCTGGAATTCATCAACTCCAGTGCCTTGGACTAACTCATCCTCACCCCCACAAGGGGAAACAACATTCTTGACCTAGTCATTACAGACACGGGGGACCGCTGCTCTACTCCTTTGATAAACCCCTCCCTGATCAGATCTGACCACAAGTTAATCACCATTGATATCCAAATCCCACCCCCACCTCTGAAAAAGGAAACCACAGTGAAAAACTTCCCCAATGCTAATTTTGGGCTTCTAAGGACAGAAGTGGCAAGCTTCATATCATCCATAGAAATAGGGAATGAGAGTATAGCTGCTGAATCATACACCAAGGCACTATATGAGCACTTACACAATTGCATAGATAGGGCCATACCAAACAGAACCAAGATGCTCTCCTCTAAAACATAGAAGCCAATCTGGTGGACCCCTGTCATTAACAAACTCTACAACAGAAGGAAAAAAACTGTTGCAGAAAAGGGTATAGTCTGATAACTGGAAAAATTCCCTTGGAAAACTCAGTAAAAACAGAGATCTCTCATCAAATCCACCAAAGGAGATTACGAAAGCAAAATTGCTACGTATACTAAGGACAACCACCAGGCATTCTTTAGTTATGTCAAGAATCAGCATAATAATACGCAGATTTGCTCTGAGCTACAGCACAATGACACCACTTATACTAAACCAACTGATATTGCTAATATTTTGGCAGACAGGTTTAGTGCAAGCTTTACTCCCACCTCACCCCCCAAATGGCCCAGCCACATACCTGAGGAATTCCAACTCCATATTATCATGACTGCACAAGTAGAAACTGCACTGACCAAAGCTAGGAATACATCTTCCATTTGACCAGATAATATACCGGGTTGTGTCCTACATGATCTACAAAAAGAACTGGCACCACACCTGAGTGCCCTGTTCAACTACAGCCTCAGTTTTGACTTTGTCCCCACTGAATAGCACACTGCTATAGTCATCCCACTCCGCAAAGGGGTGCGACTACTGACCCTGGGAACTACCACCCCATCAACTTAATGAGCCTGATCTGTAAGGCTATGGAATGTATTATTATGGATCTTATAAATAAGGATATAATGAACCTTCAAATCCTGGACCTCATGCAGTTTGGGTTCGTGAAAGGCAGATCATGTTTACTTAATCTGATAGACTTCTTCAAAATCGTCACCAGAGCAGTGGATGAAGGCAAGGCTGTCCACACAGCCTACCTCGATCTAGCCAAAGCCTTTGACAACATCCCACACTCTGGAATCATTGATACGCTCACTAATCTGGGCATTAATCCATTCATCACTAGATGGGTTCATAACTGACTCACTGCAGAACCCACAATGTGAAAGTAGCTGACTCCAAATCTGACTACCGGACAGTTACAAGTGGAATCCCACAGGGATCAGTTCTGGGTCCTCTCCTGTTTGGTATCTACTTCTCTGAAGTTCAGGCCAACACCAAGGGACTCTGGTTAACTAAATTCGTGGATGACTGCAAACTGGGAGCTATTATTGATTCTCAAGCTGGTGTGGACATCCTACAAAAAGGTCTAATGGAAACCAACTATTGGTGCCAAAACCATGGCCTTAGGGTCAACGCCAAAAAATGAGTCGTCATTCCCTTCAGGAAAAACATGGTGCCCACAAACTACTATACTGAAGGGAACCTACTTAACTCTGAAGGTGTTATAAGGGATCTAGGGACACTGGTAGATAGCAATCTCTCCTTCGACAACCATGTTGCCACTGTAGTTAGGAAGTCTTTCTACATGGCACATCTCATCACAAAAGGGTTCTCATCAAGGAAAAAAGAAGTCAATATCTCTCTCTACTCAGCCCTCATCAGACCCATCATAGAGTACAATGCCCCATTTGGCATGTACCTCACTAGACACCTTTAACAACTGGAAAGACCACACAAGTTCTTCACAAAGAGGATCTTAGGACTCAGACATGTGTCTTATGCAGATAGTCTTAAAAAACTTAAACTTTATTCCGTCTCATATGGCCTACTTAGAGGCGGTCTCTGTTTGACATACAGAGCCATGTCTGACATGCTTCATATGAAAAAAATCCCAATCCCTCCATGCTACTCATTCCAAAGACCTCAACCTTATCACCACATTAAACAGAACCTGCTGGAGGGATAGGTTCCTAACCCAGATACTCTGGAATAAACTCCCCATTCACGTGAAGCGGAGCACCAAACTGGCCCTCTTCAAGAGAAATCTTGATTAGTACATGGGAAATAGGAAATTCATCCTGGGGATCACTTCAATCGCATTGCTAGATAGGGGCACAGGGAACTAATGTCTGGTAAGCCAGATAACTGGGAACACTATTGGGCTCAGCTTGCATTAGCTCCAGGGCCGTTAGCCTAGTACTTACCTATGAACCTATGAACCTATAAGATGAACAGGCTAGAAAAAATAGCTCTGGCATTTGCTGGTCCACTTGTGGTCCATTTCATTAAACAGGCATAACTCATCCCGAAGGGATAAAACTTTAGAGGTGATCCATATCATAATTGTGAGAATGTACAGTAGTAAATTCTATAACTATAAAATAATGTGAACAACAAAGAAAACAGCAATTTGCAAAACTTGTTACACTGCTACTAAACCATTTTCTAGTAGCACTTTCCCCCCTCACATTCCCATACTTCTGCTACTTATATGTTCTAACTTCAAGGTGATTTTACCTCATAGAAAGGGAATACTCCAGGGGACCATGATCTTAGACTTAGCAGATATCATTTCTCTATTTTTGCAGAATTATCCTCACTGTACCAAGGATTGCATTTGTAGATTTTGCTTTTTCAATAGGATCTCTTTTAGAGGATTTTATATCAAATATAAAACATTCTGTATGGGTGGGGGTTATCAGTTTTCATTTTACTTAAGTACAAAAAATTTAACATTTTCATTTTACCAAAAGGTTGCAACAGTCTTGGGGAGTGACTTCTAACAAAAGACTTAGAGTCAATGGATACCAAAGAAATGTGCCATATTTCTTATGGAACACCAGTAGTAACCCTTGTTAGGATATTCCTGTAACCTTTATCCTAATTTATTATATCATGTTTCTTAAAAAATGCTCATTGAATTGCAGATGGAATGACATTTACTATTTTCATTTTTAAGCTCTTCTTCTGTGTAGAATCATGTTGACTACCTTACCAAGGTCAAATACCATGGGCAGTCAGTTTTTCATCTTGTGCTGGTAATGCTAGTTCAAAGAATATCATTGAACTGAAAGACAATCCTTAAGAAAATATATTGTTCCACATATAGCAGAAGAAGGTATCCTGTGATATTTTGAATCTGCACCACTGTAACTATTTTAATGATTTTACAAAGAATACTGATTATGTTAATGATTCCAACATTATTTACATCTAATATAAACCATTCCCATTTTGCAAATTTGTACCACTACAGCTTTTTATTATAGAAATCATTTCAGTTTCTTTAACTTGTATACTTTCTCATGCCTTCTATCTGCTCTCATACACTATTCACTAATGGAGTCAAACCCGCTCTGTTTGCCCTCGCTAATGTTTGTACTCCACCTTGGACTGGATCACGGCCTCTGATTTAAACAAATACAGCTTCTCTGGTATCTTTTCTGACTCCATTAGTGATCAACTCTTCATATATACCACCAAATCTGTACCCACCATCCCAAGCAACATACATGCAAATTTACTCAAAAATCTCTCCTAATTTAAGCCACAATCCCTTATAGCAGTCTTGCAATCTACCAATTGTTCTCTGCTAAAACACACCTACAAGATGAAGCTGATTCTACCTTTAATAAAATATATCTGGGTATTTTAAACATTTTGCACCTATCACACATATAAGAACAAAATCCATCCATAACCCAATGAATGTCTAACAATACTAGAACTCTCACACAAAAAAAGAAACAAATCCTCAAACTCCTACCTTGCCAAAAGAAACACCCCAACTTCAGGAAATGTACAGGGAGACAAGAAACCTAATTAAAAAACAAATCAACTTGGACAAAAAAACTGTACTATAGCAACCTCCAAAATCAACACAAACACAACACAAAACAGATCTGGGCCTCAGTCAATAACCTAATCCAACCTGGACAAAATCCTAACCCTAATCTGTTACCTAACTGTTCTGACTTAGAAATTGTGACACAGTTCAACATATATTTTATTGGCAGCTTAGCTGCCCTAAACAAAACACCCTTCCTAATGCACCACTATATCACCACTTCCTCATACTCCACCAAACAACCCTTTTGTAGCCCTGACAGTTTCTTCCACCCTAATTCCCCCTATGAACTTCTCTTCACAAACTGCACCCACATCTCCAATTAGGAAACTATATCACAAATTTAAAAATCTTGCTCCCCTTCAGCAGACAACCTAACCTCAGAATACCCAAAAAAGGCTGCTGATATTATAGCATACCCAGTGTCAGTCCTGATCTACAAATTTGTCACTGAATTCAATTTCCCTAGTATATGGAGACAATCAAATGTCACCTCTCTCCACAAATGTGATAATGTTTCTGACATACCTGATTTCTGTCATATAGCTAAACTTTCTCAACTGTCTGTGGCACTTGAAAAAAATCATTCATAAACAACTCCTACACCTCCTTAGAAATTGTCTCCTTACTCCTATACAACATAGGACAGGTCAGCCACTGCTCTCTTCTCATTCACTGACACAGCTAACAGTACTAGGGATGAAGGAAAGCTGATTTTCACTCTAGTCTTCAGTTTATCAACAAGCTTTTACACAGTATCACATAATATATTACTACAGCAAATGTCATCAAATGGACTCTCTGAAGACTCACTGCTCTGGTTCAAGAGCTAGCTGTCAGGCAGGCCACAATCTGTAAATTGGCTCAATACCCCACCCCCTTTTTCTAAAAATTCCTACAGGAATATCCAACCTATGAACCTATTAGATGGGAGATAGGAAATTCACCCAGGGGATCACATCTGTCGCCCTGCTAGACGGGTCCAGGGAAGTAAATAATGTGGGAAGAAATAGCCAGGGAATTATTATGGCTAGGCTTGCATAGGCCCTAGGAACGACAGCCTAGTACCAACCCATGAACCTATGAACCCAAAGCTTAATTCTAAGACCTCTTCTCTTTAACATTTTTATAAATAACCTACATACTTCATCTAAACAAATAATAGTCATACAATATGCAGATGATCTGACACTTATTTATTCCTCTAACTTCAACCTCCTGCAACAAATAATCCAAGAGGACTTTAACTCCACCAAAATCTGTCTCAGAAATGCCCAATTTTTACTCAACCCAAAGAAAACCAAGTCACTATTATTTTTTTCTAAAATTTGCACCAAGTACAAAGCTAATTTCAAAATCACTTCTTTAGACAACACAATAATCAAAACAATCACAAATGCTAATTTGATCTTTATATTCAACATTCTATTAAAAATAACACATCAAAAACTATGCATGTTGTACAGAAGTAAACAATTCTTGAAGAAAAATAGCAAAGTGACCCTGGCAAACACCTACTTGCTATCTTCACTTTTGTATCATGGTCCTGTTTTCCCCAACTATCAGTCAAGGGCAAAATTCAAACTTAACCAATGTTACAATAAAACTTGAGCACTTTGCAGTAAATAAACCTCAATTCGCCTATCACTGCCCAGCCATCAAAGAAATAAACTAGTTAGAACTCCTCCACTATACCAGCTATACCCAATTACTCACTACCTACAAACTTATAAACAAATCCTCTGACTACCGTTCATGTTATACTACTGGCTAAAAGATTATTCTCCATGATCTTTAGTCTTTCCACTCTTTCCTCTAACTTTTCCCTGACCTTGTCTCTTTAGTTCTGCTTTACCTTAGTCTTCCTCACTATCTATCCTACTACTATCTAATAATATATGTATATAAAATATTTAATACTTCTATCCTAGTATTTCCTACCTAAATAAATTCAGATCCACAACCCTTGCAGCAGATAAACTTCCAGCTGAATTTCTTAAAATTGCAGCTGAAGCCATTTCATACCCAGTCTCTACACTAATCATCCAATCCATCTCTGAAAATTGCATCCCTGCCCTATGGAAAATATCTTATATAGTTCCACTCCACAAATAAGGGAACTCTACAGAACTACCAGACTACCGACCTATTGCCATCTTATCACCTTTATCAAAAATACTGGAAAGATGTATACACTCTCAAATTCCAAACTATCTCCAAGAGAACAAACTCCTTGCCAATACACAACATGGTTTTCACCTTAATCATAGTATCACTACAGCCCTTATCAACTTTACTAACACCACTAATCAGTAAAGAAATGAAGGCGACCTAGTTTTTTTCTGTTTTTCTGGATCTCTTCAAAGCATTTGACATGGTTTCTTATAATAAACTTCTATCTTCACTTTCCAAACTAAAGCGTAATCACTCCACTCTTGTTTGGTTTCAGAACTATTTATCAGGCCACAGTCATGGAGTTAAATAGCAAAATGATCTATCTCTCCTCCTTCCTGTTACCTTAGGGGTCCCACAAGGATCTATACTTAGTCCACTTTTGTTTACTATATTCACCAGCAATCTACATACAGCCACCATCCATGCTACCTTAGTACAATATGTAGATGATTTTACCCTCATCTGCTCAGCCCTATCACTCCAGCAACTTAAAAAAATTACACAGGAATCCTTTACTTCAGTGGAATCCTGGCTTTGTAATGCTCAGCTTATTCTCAACCCAAGCAAGACTAAGCTAAAGCTGTTTTACCCTGCAAAAGCCACTGATTGCACCCCTCAATTCTTAATCACATCAAGTAACGATATCCACATTACACCTGTCCCCCAAACCAAACATCTAGGTGTCACCATAGATCAAAACATAAAGTTTGACTTTCACATTGCCCAAACAATAAAAAGGTACATAAAAAACTCGGGTTCCTCTACATATGTATAACATACCTTATCAACAATACTAAGACCACTGTTGCTAGAACCCACCTAGTCTCCACCTTACTCTATGCATCTCCAATATTCACCAACCTCAACAAATTAGACTTAACCAAATTTATCACCAGTTATAACAAAATAGTGAAATCTGCAACTGATTCAGACCATCAAGCTCATCGCTGCCACAATCTTAAACAACTATCCTGACTAGAATCATCCAACCTGTTCACCCTTAACCAACTTATACTTGCCCATCAGATACTTCACCACCCAGAAAAAAACACCAGCCTTACAAGATATATTAATCCAGTATTCAAACAATCGTCTACTAAGATCCAGCAACAAATCTCTAATTAACATCTTCAGAAGCTGGTGCAGTGCTGGTGACTCCCTGTACTCCAGCTATGTTGCAAAAATCTGGAACACTATGCCACTTAACATTATGTCCACAACCAATAAAACCACCTTTAAAAATCTTCTCAAATCCCACTAAGTAGTGCACAAATCTGTAAATGTTCAATGACCCAGGTTAAACACCCAGCACTGCAACCAGGTGTTCTGAGTGCACACCCTGCACCTGCAACTACTTCTGAAATTGTACTACTATATTCACAAAGAGCTCTGCCCTTCTCTATGCTTCATTACAGGGAATGCTACTCCTGTTCCATGCAATTGAAACCTCCTTATTCTGCTTGACTAAGTTGAGCTGCCACAAGCGACTGATAATCTCTCTGGTGTTTGTGTCATGTTGTTTTGATGTAACATTGATCTCCAGGGGAGTCTTAATGCCCTATTTTGTACTTTTTGGATTTTTTTATACTGTCTTATCTGTACTCTGCATAAATCATTATGATGTTATTTTGATTCTTCTACTATAATAGCCACACTGGATGGTCTTGTATGTTATTACTATTGCTACTGTCACTGTTATGTATACTAAATCATTTCTCTGTTATATAGTGTCATGACTTTTACTGGAGCTTTTCTTCCCAGGCCTACAGTGAAAAAGAACAAAACCTGTCCAGCCGGACACCCCGGTAAACAAATGTAAAATAAATAAATAAGAATAAATAGTATTTCCTACTGCCTCCACTGTTTCTGGCCTATTCTCTCCTACCTCCCTTACTAACACATACTACCCTATGTCATCTCTATCCATTCCATCAAGACCTATTTTACAAACTCATTCCTCCCCTTCTTTCTTTCCAAATCTACTTTACTAAATAAGTCCTCCTCTTTTTTACTACTACTAGGGTCACATTACTTACCCCTACCTGTTTACTACCTTCTATATATTCTTTCTAAATACTTATGATTTTGCATTACATAATGTGGTCATGTTTTATTTTTGCTTATTTGTTTATCAAATGCTTTTATTAAAGGGTATTTATGTTATTATATCTATTCTATCACCAACTACCTGCATTATGATTTTACATTTTTCATTGCTTAAAATGTCTTTTTAAAAGTTTGTACTAGTGGAGCTTTTCTTTCTAGGCCTCTGCTGAAAATGGCCTTTTACCTAGATGAAAATCTGTGGATCCACCAATAAGTGCCACACTACCAGGTATATACCTGGTAGTGTGGCACTTATTGGTGGATCCGCAGATTTTCATTGCTGTGTACAGCTATTATTTGGATTATTCTTTTACCTAGATAGACATACCCAGTCAACAGATGTCAAAAAATAAATACAAATGTCAGGAACGTGCCAATCTGCTAGCATTTTGTTTAGCATAACTGGTAGCAATTTAGTTAGGTTTTCTCCGATTCCTTAAGAATCCACTGGATGTACTATCTGGTCCCAAGAAACTTGACACCTTTATTTTTACTTTTGGTAGCAGTTATTGTATTTCTATTCTCAAAAAAAGAACTTCCTCTTGTTTCTTAGCATTATGACATCTATCTTTGCTTACTGAGATGATTGTAAAAAAAAAAAAAAAAAAAATTCTACATATACATTCATTGTATCCTTCAACTGGGTGATAGCATCATTGTTTATTGATAAGATGTTACATTCACAATTGTTACTTTACAAACTCTGAGATCTTTATTTAATCCAGACTTGTTTTTAATAACTTAGTAGTAGTTTTTCTGTAGTATATCATATTAATTTCTTGTGATTTGTTTTTTTAATTGCCTGTATATTTGTGCCTTACTAGCAGAAATATACATAAGTATACAATCTGAAACTTAAGTAGATGGACTCCATTTACTGACTCAATTTAGGAAGTATCTCTGAAGTGTTGTTATTTTTTCGATTTTGGGATTTTGATAGTCGTATTTCAGTTTTGCTAATAGCTTGCTCAGAAATAGCAAGAATCCAGTGCTAGCCCTTTATCAGTTGATAAAGTATTTTACTGAAGATTTAAAATTAAGAAATAATATACATGCACAAGAGAAAGAGTGTGATAGTAATTTGTAAAAGGGAAAACTGATAGTCGCCATATTATGAAATGTGGAAGAGGAAACATCTGACCCTCTCATTACATATCTTTTGAAAACTCAAACATTTGAATGTAGATCACAGTACAGTGCAAACTGGAAAAGTTACCCTTTTTCACACTATAGTGCAATCTCGGAGTTGGTATACTTAATTTGCAGGGGGTGTGGGGGAGCAGGGGGCATATTTTTTATTTTAAATGTTAGTGTTTTTGGAAACTCAATCATATAGTCGAGACCATATGATTTTCGTGTTTCTGAAAACTCGATCATCTGACACAGACTCATAGAGATATATATATGTATATATATATATATATATATATATATATATATATATATATATATATATATATATCAACTGGCACATATGTCCAACTGTACACCAAAGTATTACATGAGCATTTATATAGCTGCATGGAAAAAAGAATAGCAGACAGGACAAAATCCTCCTCCTCAAGGAAGAGTAAACCTGTCTGGTGGACATCTACAATAAATAAACTCTATAATAAAAGGAAAAAAAATGCTGCCCAGGATGAAGAAGGAGCAGGTGCCTAATTGGAAGCAATCTAACCTTAGCCTGAACAAGCAAATAAGAGCACTAGTGAAATCCTCCAAAGCAAACTTCGAGTCCAAACTGACCACATCTACTAAAGACAATCATAAAGCCTTCTACACATATGTCTACACTCTCAAGGGAAGCACCCAGATCTGCTCAAAACTGACGTTCAAGAACACCACATACACAAATGTTATAGATATATCCAACCTGCTAGGAGACAGGTTCAGTGAAAATTTCACTCCTCTGCCCCCCCCCCCCATCAGTAAAACAGGACATCCCCAGTATCTGCTCCTGCCTCCCCTTATCTCTAGGGAGCAAGTCATCACTGCCCTCTCAAAGGCAAAAATACAGTCTTCAATGGGACCCGATAACATCCCAGGCTGCATCCTACATCAGCTCAGGCAGGAACTTGCAGCACTATTAAGCACCCTATTCAACCAAAGCCTGTGTACCAGCTTCATCCCAGATGAGTGGAGGTTAGCTACTGTCATCCCTTTGCACAAAGGTGGAGCATCCACCAGTCCAGGAAATTATAGACCCATCAGCCTAACTAGCCTGATCTGCAAGGTCATGGAGTGGATTATCATGGACCTTATTAACAAGGACATCGGCAACCTCCAGACACTTGATCCCACACAGTTTGGTTTTGTCAAGGGGGGGGTCATGCTTGTTAAATTTTGTTAACTTCTTTGAGACAGTCACCAATGCCACAGACAAGGGGAAGATGGTGCACACCACCTACCCTGACCTGGCCAAAGCCTTCAATAATATTCCCCACTCAAGTATAACAGATAAATTCTCTCAACTAGGCATCAATCCATATGTTATCAGATGGGTAGCAAACTGGCTCATCACCTCAAACAGTAGACCCATAACAAGCAGTGTATACCAGGGATTGGTCTTGGAGCCTCTGCTGTTTGGAATATGCTTCTCAGAGGTGCAGGCCAAATCTAATGGACTATGGCTGACCAAGTTTGCAGATGACTGCAAGCTGGGTGCTGTCATCAATTCCCCTAGTAATGTGGACATCCTCCAAGAGGGTCTCACCCAAACAAATCACTAGTGCCAGAAACATGGCCTCAAACTAAATGCCAAAAAATGCATCATCATCCCTTTTGGGGAGAGTGGCGTTCCCACAAATTATCACACTGCATGCTTAGTACTTTATTATTAATCAGTCATGAGGGACTTGGTCACCCAGGTTGATAGCAAACTGACTTTTGACCACCATATTCCTCCATTGTACAGAAAGCTTTCTACATGTCCTGCTTCATTACTAAGGGTATCTCATTCTGGAACAAGATGGTCATAACATCCCTGTATTCTTCCCTTATAAGACCCATTATTGACTACAATGACCCTTTTGGCATGTACCTCACAAAGCACATGCAGCAGCTGGAGAGACCACAAAGGTTCCTCACCAGGAGAATCCAGGGCCTCAAACATCTACCTTTCACAGCTAGGCTAAAAGCCCTGTCCCTCTACTCAGTCTCGTACAGACTCCTCAGAGGTGACCTCTGTCTTACATAAAAAGCAATTTCAGACCCTGACCTGATGGGACTGCTGCATATCCGCAAGTCAAGCTCCACTCCAGTAACCCACATGCGCGACCTCAACCTGGTCTGTGACATCAGTAGGATGTGTTGGCTGGATAGAGTTGTGTCCCAGAGACTCCCCTTTTGTGGAATAGACTCCCTGTCCAGGTAAAGCAGAGAAACTCATTAAATATTTTAAGTGCAACCTTGATAACTGGATGTGGAACAAAAAATACACACCTAAGATTTCACCTGTGGCCCTGATGGACAGTGGCATAGGATGCTGACATGTTGGAACATGTTCTAAACTCTTGGCTAGGGCTAGATAAGCACTTTCAGGACTTAACATCGACAGATTTTTAAAAACACTTAAAAACTCTGAGTTTTAAACTATTTTGTATCAACTAGAGCCAATTAACATGGAAGCATTTGCCCTTTCAAGGCTGGCTTGAATGAAACATTCTAATTAAGTTCTGGCTCTTTCTCTGCTTGCATCATTATTATCCAATGAATTTCAGTTGGTTCAGTTTTATTTGTCGAATCCCCTCCCCTTGGGCTTTCATTCCCTACTTGTAGCACCATAAATAAAAAAAAAGAGTGTCCTGGGTTGAATATCAAATGCTTAACCAACCCATTAGTCTGTTTATCACATTTTATATCACTAAGATGTTGTATTATACACTCTCTCAAAGTTATATTGCTTTTTTGTTGTGTCTTTCGGCTTTTCCCGGTTGGGGTCACCACAGCAGAACGGTCCGGTCCGCTAATGATTGGCAGTGGATTTTGACATGCTGAATTGCCAGCCCTGACGCACAGCCTTCAACTAAGGTACACCCATTCATGCATGTCTCCACACAGATGACGCTCTAGCTGAGAATCGAACAGGACAACGTCTTACTGTGAGGCGTCAATGCTACTGCAGCACCACCACCACAGCTACCTGTATAAAATCCTTTGCATTTTTGGCAAGAAGCTAAATAAACAATATTTTTTGTGCAGCAATTAGCACATGTTCTCAATGTATATATTCTCTGTGTTATTTCATGTTGAAATCTGTTACCAGTACCTATAAATTTACACATCTTGCACCTATTACAAGGATAGGTGTCTTCTTTACTTAATAATACAGGATGTAGTTCTGTGTAGCCATCTCTTTGACCATAGCAGAATCTACGTTTTAACAATTTAGCATTCTTGAATGCAAAACATGTTTTTTCACACTATTTTCCTCAGTTCTTCATTCATTGTTAAAATGTGCCATTTATGCTTTATAACATCACATGCTACTCCAATATTGTTGTTATACTTTCGAGTTACTTTAACTTTTGTGTCTCTTTTATTCTGGTTCTCATTAGTAGCTTTTTCTTCTTCATTCAGATCCCTATTGAAATATGGTTTCCCTTTGCTCTGTCTAAGGCTTTTTATACTCTTTACTTTTTCTTGAACTGCTTTCACCGAATAACCTCTATCATACATATTACTTGCTAGATCTTTAGTCGCTTGTTCATATCTACATTCTTCTGTATGTAGTCTCGATCTTCTTGCTATTATATTATCGAATGTATATGTTGGTTACTGACTTTCTCAATGTAGTAAATTATTTCTCCAACAAGCTTTCTAAAATAATACTGTTTCAGCCTTGCTTTACTTATTGATTTTAAGGCAAACAACTGAAATTTCTAATTGTTCTGATGAACATCTCTGAGTAAATTTCACAAAATAAGTTGTAGTATGTAAATAGTTAACAAATTGATGTAACAACTCGACCGTGCCTTCCCATAAAATACAAATATCATCAACAAAGTGTCTATCAAAATGTATGTATTGCCTATAGTTGTTATCTTTAAGTGCATACATCTCCTCCCACATTGCCATTACAATATTGGCGTAGCTATTAGCACAGGAGGTGTTCATAGCTACGCCTTGTTATTGTACATAAAAGCTATTGTCATAGGTAACCACATTGTTATTCAACACCATGTTCAATAGACAGCATATGACATTTAATGTACTTATTTCATAATGATTCTTTTCTCTCAGATATATTCTCACAGAATCTAACCCATACATACTGGGTATAACTGTAAATAGATTCTGAACATCCATTTTTAACATCTGATTAGTTGTTAAATCACTAATTTCTGTCATTGACAAAGACAAGTTCTCAAGGAACTAATAGCTCTCAACCAGTCAGGGACAAATTTCGACAGAATCGGGGACAAAGCCAGAAAAAATCAGGGACATTTTTAAAATAATAGTGCTATTAACTTGAGACAGCCACAGAATCTCAACATATGAATTAAGGTTCATTTTCTGGAGTAAAAAAAGTCTGCCACTCTTAATTATTGTCATTATTCATTAACTGAAATTCACCAACTTTTTTCCAAAAGTCACCATTAAGAGGGACAGAGCTAAAATTTGAATCAAAATCAGGGACATCCCTGAAAATCAGGGACAGTTGAGAGGTATTGTATATCTCAAAAAAACAGTAGATGTATTGGCTATCACCAGTTTAAGTTTAATTTCAATAAAAATTGCTCCATGACCCATCCACCTCTCGCTACTATCAGGTGAAATGGAGGGTCCTGTGAATGCTTATTAATTTTATGTAGCCCATTGATGGTGGAAACTATTGGATGCTCAACCTTAAAATGCTCATATTGTTGTTCTGTTACTTTATTCATGATAAACATATTAAAGTTTCTGCAAGTCCAGCGTTGCAATGGATTTATATGTAGCATCTTTATTCAACATATCTTTCATCTTAAAATTATAGCAGGCACTATCCATAACAAATATTGCAACCCATATATCAGCAGGGTGTATCTGTATGCTCAAATTATCTTGTAGTTCATTGAGATCCTGTCTTTCTTCTTTAGATAAATCATAAAAAAATGTTGTTTCTTCTGTTGTAACTCTTGCATTAATTGTTTCTCACATATGTTCAAAAATATCTTCTGGTTACGATGCACTGGTGAAAAAATGTACTTAGTTTTCTCAGTATAGTGCATGGTGAGGCACTTTGTTCAGGAAAACATTAATTTAAAGGCTACTTTTCTCACAAACAGTCATATATTTAATACTACATCATCAAAATGTGATGCATCAGACAGCATGACTAAAAGTCCTCTGTTCGATACTGTTATATGATGTTGGCTCAATGGGAAATTAGAAAGATTAGCAACCATAGCATTCGCATTTGTTTCCAATGATCTGTTTTTTATTGCCCTGGTAACAATCTTCTCTCTTTCTGCCCCTGCTGAGGGACCTTTCGTCTAGTTTGTTCTGTGTGTATTTCCTGGCCACTGGTAACTCAGGAAAAAATGTCTGGGTTATTATTTTCTCTTTACCACTTGCTGCTTAACCTAATGGAGTTTTAAAAGTGTATTAGCAAACTGCGAATGCTCATCAGAGTGAACCCAGAGAAAGCGATGGAGAGATGAAATATCAGCAAGCAAAGGAGCATAGTAGTGCTGAAATTGAATTCATCCTCAAGTCTTGCTGAGTACCTTCATGAGGTTTACCCTGTTTTTCATAAAATCTCACCAAGGCGACACTGATATATAGACTGTATTTATATAGCATATATCATGGACAGAAGTAAATCAAAAATAAAAAAGATAGCTGGGTGCACAAGACCCAGGATAAAAAAGCGCCCAATCCTGGTAGGTGCACTGGTGCCAGGACTGGAAAAAATGACAGTGTAGAATCCTCAAAATACGGAAACAATCCTACAATGGGGCCAGGTCAGGCTCAGGGGGAGGATGGCCCCCCTGTTGTAAAAGGAAGTAGTAGTCCACAAAAACGACAAAAATTCATTGGCTAAAGAAGAGCCATAAAGATGACAGATTGGACTATTGAGGATAAGAAAGAAATTATGCATTGTTACTAATATTTCCAGACACAAGATATACAAAACAATTAAGAGAGAAATTAGCCAAAAGAAAAATACTTCCACAGGAAAAACTGTCACAAGCTTCAAATAACAATTTGCTTTCATTAATACAACAGATTTTTGAAAAACTGTATATAAATCAAGAAACTTTGATCTCTTTGGAAAAAGAAGCCTCTGAGGAAGTGAAAAAATATAAACAACAAAACCTAGAGATATTTGAAAAATATAAAAAAAAGAAATATGGACATGGGAAAGAAAGAGAGATTTGATATGGTGCAATATTTATGCAAAGGAGAAAGCCAAGTTAACTAATATATAGAAGGCAGTTTCAAAGATATATGGAGAAAAATACAGGCAAAGGCATCCAGATATGGAAAATTTCACAATAAAAAATCTAAAAGAACAAAGATTTAATGTAGAAAAGATGATTAGTAAAGTAGAAGTTACAGAAATAGAAGTTGAAGTTATGGAGTGTCTGCGAAGTGAAGGATTTAATGTAGAAGGTCTAACACAGGTTACATCACAGCATGATGAAGCGAGTCCCCAGAATAAGGAAAAGCAAGAAGATCAGGAGACATGAACAAAAATATGGACAGGGAAAGAAGAGAGATTTAATATGGTGTAATATTTATGCAAAGGAGAAAGCAAAACTAACCAATACAAAAAGAACAGCACCAAGGATATTTGAAGAGAAATACAGGCAAAGGAATCCGGATATGGAAAACTTTACAATACAAAAAATAAGAAGACTAAGAGGAAAAGTAGAAAAAGAAATTAGTAATGGAGAAGTCAAAGAAATAGAAACTGAGGTAATGGAACAGCTGCAAAGAGAAGGATTCAGTGTAGAAAATCAAATGCAGAAAGCACCCTAGGAGGATACAGCAACGGATATCCAAATTAAGGGAAAATCAATGGAACAGGAAGCAACAGGTCAGGTGCCATATCAAGATATTTTTGAGCCTTCCACAGGAAACGAGTATAAAAGTTAACTTGAAGCTAGACAGGAAGGAAAGGAACAGGAAACTGTGGAAACTCTGATGCAATCAATGTTGAGGTGTGATAAGCCAGTGAGTTTCCATATGACAAAGCAACAAATGACACAGGATGAAATTGAAGAGAATGTACCACAAGAAGATGTTACAAAACTTTCTATAGAATGCCCGCAGGAAATGGAAAACAAGGAATGTGCCCTCAGTATGGAAGAAAAGGTGTTAAGAGAAGAGTTGCGTGATTTAATAGACAAAGACAGATATATCAAGATCAATGAGAGAAATAGACTTCAGAAGGTTAATAAACCCCCAAAAGTCAGAAGCTTGATAAAACAAATGAACACAGTAATTACAACTGTCCATAGAGATCCATGCAATATAACAGAAGTAAACAGAATATATTACTGTGCTGCTAAATTAATAAGTGATAAAATGTTACCACAGGAACATAGGGTAGCGAGGGAAAAGGGAAAGCGAATACCATCATGGAAATATCGAATAGAGAAAACTATAAAGCAGCTAAGACAAGAAGTGTCATTGTTAGAAGATTATAGAAGAGGAAACAGATCAACAAAAATATTAAGAAAGGTAGATGTGATAAAAACAATGTGCAGTATTAGAACAGACCAGGATCTATTATGCACTACTGGAGATAATAAACTAAAAATTTCAAAACAGGAGGAAAGACTCAGAAGATACGAAGATAAATGTAAGGGAAAATCACAAAATAAGCAATTTACTGATGACTCAAAAAAAGGTTTATAGAGAATTGGGAAATAAGGTAAAAGGAATTGATAGACCAGCGAAAAAAGAGGAAGTAGGTACATTTTGGAGAAGTATCTGTGAAGATCCTGTGGAACATAACAAAGATGCTAAATGGATAGAAGAAGTAAAAGAAAGAATAAGAGATTTAAAGGTACAGGATATGAAATGGGATGAAATAACAGCCAGAGAGAGATTGAAACAAAGTTGAGAAAAGCCTCTAAATGGAAAACCCCAGGCCCAGATGCAGTACCTAACTTTTGACTTAAAGTATTAACTACTTTACATGAGGATCTAGCCATGAGTAAGAACTATTTATATGCACACCCTGAACAGACACGGTGCTGGTTAACAACAGGAAAAACAATGCTCTTACTTAAGAATGAACCTGCAAGCTACCATAAAAATTATAGACCAATAACTTGTCTTCCGACGACGTATAAACTATACATGGGGATTGACGCCAACAGAGTTTGTAGTCATTTAGAAGAAAACTCAATTATGGCAGTAGAACAAAAGGGCAATAAAAGAAGGTAGAGTGCCTTTAATTTCTTGTTCTTTGCTATTGCAAGTCCTTTCTTAGTCAAACATTATTCCTTCCTAGCCTGATCCATCTTTTCTACATCCAACTTTTTCTGTTCTCATTCTTACTTTTGATGACTTCCTGAACTTTTGCATTCCACCATCAGCTTTTTTATGTACTTTATTTCCATACCTGGCTCAACCACAAGTCTGTTCTGTAGTGGTCACTCATGCTGTTTTGAGGCACTGCTATTTTTCTTCAACTCCACCTATTTCCTCTTCTTCTTAAGGAGCTAGAGCCCTGAATAATTCCTTGAACTCCTGTGCTTTCTCTCTAGTCAATGTCCAGGTTTTCAGCCCTGCCTCTATTGACCTTAGGTTTCTCTGACCACTATTTGCAGCCAGGTGAATATGGCAACCAGTGGTTTATGCTGTGGGCTGACTGTTTCACTGGGGATTAAGTCAGGGAAAGCAGCAAGCTCAGACAAGATCACAGCAGATATGATCGAGATGTTGGGTGAGATAGAGGAGAAATGGGTCCTGAAGGTACTCGTAACTATATGGAGAGAAAGGTGATGACTGGAAAATAAGTATACAAGTGCCAGCGTTCATGAACAAAGGGGATATTCACAGCTGTGGGCAGTGCAGAGGTATCAAACTCCTGTCACATTGCATTAAAGTACTGGAGAGGGTGATTGATCAATGAATATACAAATTACTAGAAAATAAGATGGGAGATGAACAGTTTAGATTCAGATGATGTTATGGAAAAATAATGGAGAAGGTAATACTGGATAAATTATTATCAGAATTGGAAAGGTTGGCACTTGAAACCATATATCACCATGTATATATTAAAATAGTTCTATTACCACCGGTAACATGATGTTCTATATCAATATAATAACAGCTATGATAGAAAAATTGTACTTTGATGTATTTTATATAGATTTAACTTCAGCATTTGACAGGGTGATGCACCAAACACTGATCAATTAGAACAAATAGGTATTGCAATCTTGATAAGATGGACAACTGTATAGTTTACAAACAGGACATGGCAAGTATCACACAGCAATTGGACAGGTGAATTCTTAGTTACAGTCAGGGTGTCATACAGGGCTTTGTCCTATGCCCATACTTGTTTAGATTGTATCTTTCAGACCTATCTTTTTAATCTGAGGTGCTTTACAGTCTATATGCCGATGTCTTGAAACTGGGTAAACTAATGTGTGTTACCGATAGGACATGTCTGCAAAAGAACTTGACAAAATTGACCATCTGGACACAGAAAAATATGTTGATAAATACATGAAAAAATAATCATATTAGATTTTGGAGACATAAATTGAAATGTATATTTAATTCAGCACATAGTGATTGACACTGTAGATTAATTTACAGACCTGGGTATATGGGCAGCTCCAGCTTTGATTTTTTCTAATCATATCACCCAATTGGTTAATGATAGTTATAGAACTATAGGTTATAAAAAAAAAGATTTATAAAGATTAGGAAATCATAAATGGTGAAGTCATTGTATGTTAATTACATTAGATCCTAACTTCCCTATGGAATAATCACATGAAAACCTTATAAGAAAACAATAATGAGTAAACTGAAAAGAGTACAGTAGAAATATACCAAGGGCATCCATGGTTGTGAAAATTTAATTTATTATGAAAGACTAAAATATCTGAACTTGTAGTGTCTCATAAAGATATTTAAGAGATCTTATTCAGGTATATTGGGCATTTGGATCAACAGTTCAAAGTAATGGTGAGTGTGGAAGAGAGGTAAAGAAGAGAGTACAGGCAGTGAGTGGGTGTAGAAGAGTGCCAGGAGAGATTTCTGACAGACGAGTGCTTGTAAGAGTGAAAGGGAAGGTCTACAAGAGGGTAGTGAAACCAGCTATGTTATATGGGTTGGAGACAGTAGCATTGACCAAAAGGCAGGAGTCAGAGCTTGACGTGGAAGAGTTGAAGATGTTAAGATTTGCACTGGGTGTGACGAGGATGGACAGGATTAGGAATAAGTCTATTAGAGGGTAGCCAAGGTTAGAAAGTTTGAAGACAAAGCCAGAGATGCAAGATTACATTGGTTTGAACATGTGCTGAGGAGGGACGCAGAGTATATTGGGAAAAAGATGCCAAGGAAGAAGCTGCCAGGTAACAGGAAAAGAGGAAGGCCTAAGATAAGGTTTATGGATGTGGTGAGAGAGGACATGCAGGTGGTTGGTGTGACAGAGCAAGATGTAGAGGACAGGAAGACATGGAAACAGTTGATCTGATGTGGTGACCCCTGATGGGAGCAGCCGAAAGATGAAGAAGAAGAAGAAGGGCATTTAGAGAAAACTACCTCTGGGAATGTTTGGATTTAACAAAAGTAGTAGAGACACATCAGACAATCTATGGAGAAGATTCTATAGGAATGAAAAGTATATTAATTGGCTCTCTGACAGAGCAACTGTTGCATAGAACAGACTATTAAATTACATTAAAGCAAGCAATAGTTTAGATATTTTTAAGAGCAGCATGGACAGTAATGGGAACAACTGTTTTGGTATATTGGCAAGCTAGAAGGGCATTACTGCCCATGCTTGTACTATTTGTATGTATGTATGTATGTATGTATGTATGTATGATGCAGTACATCTGACCTCATGTTTGCAGAGAGACACATATCTGAGAAGAAGTTAGAAATGAGGAAAGAGTCATACTGGTCATTCCTAGACTTGGAGAAAGAATATGACAAGGTGCCAAGAAAACTAATTTGGACAGTCCTGAAGTGGTTTGAAGTCCCAGAAGCATTGGTAGAATGTGTAAGCTGTGTTCAAGGACCCAATAACTCAAGCACAAGCAGGACTTGATCTCACAGAGGCATTCCCAAGGGGAGTGGGTGGGCTTCAAGGTTCAGCTCTGAGTCCACTGCTGTTCATATTGATGATGCACTATATTAGCAAAAAGGTTGGTGGGAACAGATCAACAATGTTGTTGAATGCATAAAATTTAGCATTACAGACTGGATCTGAGAAAGAACTTCAGCAAAGGATAGAGGAATGGAATGCAAAACTGAAGGTATGTGGGTTGAAACTGAGTACAGATAAGACAGTTGTAATGACAACAAATGGTGGAGATCAGAAGACGCTGATACAGAAGGAAAAGTAGTGGAACAGGTTAACAGCTTCATGTATCTGGGAGGGGTTGTTGAGAATAAGGGAAGTCTGAATGAGGAGATCAAAGCTAGAATCATAGGAGCTACAGCCAACTTGCACAGAGTGTCAGGGATAGAGTATGACAGAAGAATGACAAAGAAGCTGAAAAGTTAGGTATACAAAATGATGGCACGACCAGTACTGCTAAATGGTACAGAAACCCAGACAGTAAAGCCAAATCAGTTGAAGAAGCTAGAGGTCATGGAGATGAAGTGTCTGAGATGAGTGGTAGGATGCATACTTTGGGATAGATAAAGAAGTGAGGACATCAGAGTAGAAGCCAAAGAAGCTGCAATTACAGACACAGTTAAAGAGAACAGAATATGATGGTTTGGGCACATGTAACAAAAAGCAGAGGACAATCTCGTAAAGAAGATTTAGGCAAAAAGAAAGAAGGCAAGAGGAAACAAGGTCATCCAGCAAAGAGGTAGATATATTGTGTATGGGAAGACCTGTGACAGTTGAGTGAGTGTTGAAGAAAGTAGGAGAGTGGCACTGAATCAAGAGAGATGGTAACAGTTGACACAACATCCTGACCCCATGTAGAAAATGTGAAAAGAGGGGATGATGATGATGATGATGATGATAATGATGATAATAATCGATAGCAAATATGGAGATGCATTACTCCTGCTACATACTATAAATATTAATGGGAAAGATGAATGATTAGGTAATGGGAACAGCAAAACTAGTTTTCATTGTGGGGCTTGGGATCATTTAAAAAGTGGTTGTCCTAAACATAGGTGTTTTCAATGTGTGGAGACTGGGCATGTGATGAGTAACTGTAAAAGGATGTGAAGACAATGTCATAGTACTGAACATTTTTGTTTTGATTGTGATAACCTGCATGATTTTATGGATGATGAAGAGAATATAAATATACATGAAAATAAGCATATTGAATTTGAAAGTGATAAAGTGGAAAGTGTTTCATATGTGAGTAAATAATAAACTTGTATACAAGATGATGGTGCACAGGCGGCCTGCAAACAATACTAAAGTAGAAAATCTGTTTAAAAATGTAAGTCAGTTAAAGGCAAAGTAGTGTATGAAGATGAAGAAGTTGAGAAAGGTTCTATTGGGGAAAGAGTTGCAAAAAATAAAAACTAATGTTATTATAGAAAAAATGAAAAAAGAAAGGTTTAGTTTAAATGTCATAGTTCGGAATGTTACTGAAGAAAAGAGATTAAGTATGTTGGTGTATTGTCAAGAGCAAAAATGTGATGTTTCATGTTAACAAGACATCAGATTTCTTAATGATATACAAATAATGGGGGCTGTGGCTGTTTTGGGGGGAATAAATAACATGGAGTTTTGGAAAGGATTTATACTCAGGGATTGTGATACTTTAAAAAGAAGTAGATTTTATAATAGTTATTCCAGGCTGAGGTGTGGCATGTGATGTAAGAGATGGAAAAGAGTGTGGATGTTAATCAAGATTTATGGATATGCACAGAGGAGAAAAAGTGAAGTTTGTTTGAGGAAATAAAGAAATATGTGCTACCCATAATGGACATAGTGGTCATTGGTAATTCCAAATGTAATTTAAGAATAGTAATATATTAAATAGATAAATGTATTATTGTATGTCGACAGATGATTAAAGGGGGTCAATTGCAATTAGGAAATAAAAGGAGTTTTATTAATGGGAGGTTTTTACTAGGCCGATGTGGTGCAGCAGTTAGCATTGTCGCCTCACAGCAAGAGGTTCTCCCATTCGATTCTCAGCTGGAGCGCCTTCTGTGTGGAGTCTGCATGTCCTCCCTGTGGTCAAGTGATGCTAAGACATGCAGGTTGGTGTGAACGTGAATGGGCATGCCTTCTTTGAAGGTTGGGCGTGGGGCTGGCAACTCGGCACCATAAAAATTCACTGCCAGTCATGAGCGGACTGGAGTTCTGCTGTGGTGACCCCTAACCGGGAAAAGCCGAAATACCTTTTTTATTCATGGGCGGTTTAACACTGAATTTGATTATGCTTTGTTTATAGAAAGACTAGAGGAAAGTAAATGAAACATAATATATTTATTTTGCTGATCATATTGTGGTTAAATTAGACATAAATGTGGAAGAATACATTAGCGAAGGGAAAGGAATTAAAATTTTGGTAGGTGAAGAAAGATATTTTTAAAGAAGAACTGGGATAGGCTTTAGATGGATTATTGTTCAGTGAGACCATCATATGAAAGTTGAGTACTGGTGTATGGTGTTTAAGGAAACATTTAAAAAATAATATGATAGTTTGTAAAGAATGTTTTGGAGGAATGAAAAAGAGAGACATAAAAACATTGCAGGAATATATGAGCGGTATGTGGGTGGAAATGAAGAAATAATAAAGAAAGTGAAATATGGAAAAAAAAAAAACAAGGAACTTGTTTTACAAATAAAATACATTTTTAAGGCATAATTGAGGAAGTTTTTCCTTTTTGGGGAAAAAGTTAAAAAAAGATGGAGAGTTAAGAGGTCATGTATTAAGGGAGAAGATGGCGTGAAAATATATGATATGAAGGGGTTTTGGATGTTATTGTGAATATATATTCAGACCTATATAAAAATTAGGTTAGAAAAAAATAAGGTATGGAATGTTAAAAAAAATAGATGAAATGTTAGCTGAAAAGACAGTAAGAAAATAGATATGAGGGAACAAAATTATATTTTGAAAGTGGTTGAAAAATAAGTGTACAGAAGTGAATGGACTAGGTTATGCATTTTATATGAATACAGAAAAAGACAAAGATGCAGGAGAAAAGGCGCCTCAAATACCCAGCAATCTTCAGCTGTTCAGCTCTTTAATAAAACATGATGATGAAAGGACCACAGTACAACACTGAAAATGTTAAGCGCTTTTCATCTGGTTCAATGACCAAAGTGTAATTTTCTATATAAGTTAGGTTGTACCTGCTGTCATTTGTCTGAAGAAGTTTGGTCATTGAACCAGACAAAAAGTGCTTAACATTTTCAGTGTGGTACTGTGGCCCTTTCATCATCATTTTTTATTAAAGAGCTGAATAGCTGAAGATTTCTGGGTGTTTGAGGTGCCTTTGTCCTGCATCTTTGTCTTTTTCTATAGTTTGTGGTGTTGGTTCATTTTGGTATTTTATATGAATCTGACAGATTAAAGAAAAAACTGTGTTAAGAGTTAATGAATTATGGAGTGACAGATAAAAGGGTATGTAAAGGAATAATCATTCATTTATATAAAAGAGGTGAGAGAAATTATATCAAAAATCTGAGGCCTTTAATGCAACATAATACAGCCTACAGGTTGATCATGAAAATAATATGAAAGGGCTTGATTGAGGTTATATCTAAGTGTGGTTTGAATACAAAGCCACATGAAAATTGTATATATATATATATTTTTTTTTTTGTAAAAACAGTTAATTTGTAATCATGAAATTAAGTTTCAGTCAACAGATGGTTTAGCAAAGATATAAACATTAAGATAGGATTTAATCAGTATTGTCCCCTAAGAGGGACATTATTTGCAATGGTTATAAAAAACATATGCAAATAATCTTCTGTAGTAGCTAATCCAAAAAAATGATTATCAGGGATTGCTGCAATAAAAGAATACATTGATAGAGTAGGTCTTCAGATTAATAAAAGCAAATATAAGGGTTTTAGTGGATACTGTTAAAATTGTCAGTAATTATGTCTCATAGTTGGAAATTAATCTCTTAGGATTAAAATTTGGAAAGGAAGATAAAATTAGAGGGTAGAAAACGGTAGCATTGGATGGGATAATAAATATAATAAATATATGGAAACATTTGATTTATCATCCAAGAAGAAGCTTTATTTCATTTATTCATTCTCATGTTTTTTGGAAAACTTGGCTATATAGCAATTTTTCTCTTTTTCAATAAGTTTAGAAAATAAAAATTTGAAATGGTGTTCTCTTTCATTTGGGGTATAAGATTTAATCCCATTAAGGGAGTTTTGTTTTGTGAGTTAACTGAAGGCGGACTTAGGTTGAAGATCACATTTATTGGGCCCCATTGCATTTTTTTTGTCTTCTCAATAATTTTTTTTTAGATTTTTAGTTTTGAAGAAACTATTGAACATTTCTTTTTTAAATGTATTAAAAACAAATATGTATATGGTTATGTGGAAGGGAGTTCAAGTGTGTGGAATTTTTGAAAATGAATATGAATATGATAACATATGTATGTTAGAGAATATTGATATAAAAATTGCAGAAAACTGACAGTTATATATGGATAGTTTGGAGTATAAGATGTCAAGAATTGTATAGTCAAATTTGGAGTGGACAATCTACTATTAACATGAAAAAAATGGTTGTGGAATAAAGGGTGGATGGTTGAGGTTTTTTAATGATTTTTTTAAATGGCTGTATAAAAGTATAAAAGTATAAAAGTATACAATTGGTTGTTTTTGCTAAGAAATAAACAAGTTACTATAAGTACAAATAGGGAAAATATGAATGCAATGCATACATAAATAAAGCCCCTAGTCTTTTTGATAAGGTACTGTGGGATCCTTCACATCCAACAATTCAAGTACATGTGACAACGGTTTAACATCACAGCTGGTTGACAACACACTCAGGCATGCAGCAACCACTAATTTTGTACTGCAGTTTCAACAATCCAATCACCTGGAGAAGGAATGGAGCTCACAGTCTTCTGGACATCCAGCACCAAAGGATAGTACGTAACCTGTTTTACCACTGGCCTTGACACAGAACATATTTTGAAGAACGATGATGTTGTTGATATTCCTACTTATAATTACAGAAGCAGTCAAGTGTCCAATGAAAGTGATACCAAAATTGAGAGAAATTGAGGGAGAATAGGAGTGATTTCAGAGGATGAACATAAGTCACTTCAGCTAGAAAGCATTAAACATGGCTTGATTATCTTGCAACAAACAACCATACGCTCCGCAAGGATGGCATGCAGGGTCAAGCCAACAATGTAAACCACCAACGACCAGCAAAAAATGATAGTGAACACGCAGTAATGAAGAAATAATGATTAATTATTTATAATTCCTTCAAATCCAGACCGGTTTCGGCTATTCAGCCTTTATCAATGAATACAATAAAGTTTTATTTTTAATTTATTTTTATTTTTAATAAAATAAACTTTATTGTATTCATTGATAAAGGCTGAATAGCCGAAACCGGTCTGGATTTGAAGGAATTATAAATAAATAATCATTATTTCTTCATTACTGCGTGTTCACTATCGTTTTTTGCTGGTCGTTGGTGGTTTACATTGATTATCTTGCAATACAGGCTACAGTACTTGATAAGACCAAAACTTGATCTCCAGGAAATTAAACTCATAAGGTTGCTAATGCAGCAATGCTGTTACAAGTTTGAAATCATTTCTAGTTTTCTGACTATGTAGATATGTTTGTGCAAACTGCTTTATATATGATATCATATAGGGAAATTGATCATTATATGGTATTTAAGAGAATGTAAAATGCTATGGCAATCACATATTTAGTTTCATAAAATTATTTTGAAGAAATGCTGTACAAACATAGCCAGCCAGGTAATCTCCATAAAGTAAGGTCCTGCAGTCTTGCATGGTTTATGTCAAAGAATTCCCAAAGTTGCCTGAAAAAGTGCAAAGGCCCAAAAGATTGTTCAGTCTCAAACAACAAGAGTCTGAAGAGCTCAGCCTCATGACAGAGGGATCAAGCCTTTACTGTGACCCACTTGCCCCATATTCAATTAGTGGCACAGGCACTGGAGGGACAAGACTAGTAGGATAGAAGTGAGTAGTCACTGCCTGCTCACTCATCATGGGGTGGGAGGTGGTTGTGACTCACTGCATTAGTTACATCTGCAGGAATGCATGTATACTGTCACAGCAATGTTACCTGTCAATGCCAATGCTGAAGTGTGCATTTCTTTTCATTGGCTGGAGGCATCATGGGTGAAGGCATGCATTCCCCTCCTCAGGCAACTGCAGCACATCTTGCAATGCTGATGGGACAGCTAGAGAGAGAAAGCTAAGTTGTCTAGTCCAACTGGCCTACTGATTGGGCCATTCTCTATTGCCCTACTCTTACTTATAATGAAGGAATAGGGGTTGTGAGTCTCAAGGGTATGACTGGACCTTAAGCCTCTTTGGAAAGAAATGGGCCCAGCATCCATTCCGACAAGGGTAACAATGATGAAACTGTTATGGGAGGACAAGTTGGTCACATGATTCTTGCATCTCATGATCATGGGCCCAGTTCACACCCCTGGAACATGCCGTTGCTACTCATCCCTCAGAAATAGGAAAGAATCACTTATTTATGTAAAAACAGAAAAACTGAGCAAATCAAATAGATGTGGAAGGAAATGACTATCTGAGGGGACAGAAAGATTACAAAAGAAAGGAGCAGGAGGAGTGATCCAAAAAAATATATATTCTTGATGAGTGAGGACATTCAGATAACAGGTACTTTTAAAAATAACCATGACATTGTTAATAAGACCATATTCTCAGTTTAGGATATGCAGGTATCTTAGAGGTTCAGAGGTTTGTCAGTGAATACTAAGCTTAAAACAACTAGGGGTTTTATAAGCCTAGCCAAGCATCCCAGATACATCCCACAATATTATTTAAAGGACATTGAAAGTCTAGCAAAGCACCCCAATGTATCCCACAAGTTTATTTTCTGGCCTTTGTAACTCTAACCAAGTATCTCAAATGTATGCTGTAAGTTTATGTGTATTAGAGGTTACTTTAAGAAGTATATGTAACCTGGGCAAGATTTACAGGCTTCCTCTTTCATTTAGAGATATAGGTGCTAGACCTGGGGTATATTTCTAATTTTCCATCCACTGTTCAGGTTTCTCTTACACAGAGTAAATGAAGAGCTCAGCTTCATATCAATGGGAAGGCTCTGTCAGAGAAGGGGAATTCACTGAAACACTTACATATCTTCCAACATGTCCTATTTATGTCACAAGAAAAGTTTAAATCCCTAGATTGAGTAACTTTGATTCCATTTATTTTGCAGATATGCAAAAGTTCCATCAAAGTGTGCTCCAAGGATGCCTTGTATGCCAGGCATAGATTGCCCCTCAAAAGTCTGTAGGAAGCAGATTATAGAGCTAGGGCTTTGATCACTCTGCATAGGACATGCTGTTTATGCTCTATATTCGTCTTGTGAGGAACCTTTGTGGATGGTTTAGTTGTTGTGCACCCGGTCAGATACATACCCAAAGGGGTGTTGTATTCTGTAATGGATTTGGCATAATGGCTAAGGTCTTCACCTCATTGGTAAAAGGTATAGGGGTTTGATTCTGACTTCAGGTTATTTTGCTAGGCTTAAAATGGCTGTTCAGGGCAATTAGTCTAGTATTCATCTGCAAACCTTACGATGGGTCTGATGATGACCAAATACAGTGGAACAATGACTTCCTTGGACCGAGATGGTATGCCCTTACATAAACGTTGAACAAAATGGAATGATTTCCTTACTACCTTTGAAACATTTTGATCGAAAGCCAGGTCATTATGTACATAAGTACACAAATCCCTACTCTTAGAGGTGTGTTATCGATGACACCATTTGCTAGGGTGGCTAACTTCCCAAATGGTAGTATTGCACATTTGGCACCAGTCATTTGTCTGTATTTGTTCTTCAGGTAGGATATTAGTGTCTTGGGAGGATTCTATGACTGCTTCTACATTGCAATAATCTAAAAACTTGTTTAGCCAGAGGCCTTTGATGTTGGCTTTGACTTCCAAGAAGTAGATGCCAGAAAGGAGTGGAACCAGCATGGACCCCTGAGAGACTTCGGCAGTGGCCTGCCTATTTGTGGAGATGGTCTTTCCTATCCTAACTTCCTGGGTCTTATCTGAGAACCAGCCAGCTGTCCAGCACATAACATAGGGGTTTTGGCCTGTTTCCTTAACTATGTTTACAATGCCCAAGTGGGTATTGAATCAAATACCTTAGCCAGATCAAGGTAGGCAGCATACACTATTTCACCCTCATCCATCCTCTTAGTGCCCATCTCAAAGATGTCTACCAGGTTGAGTAGACGTAATCTGCACTTGACAAAAACTCCAATGACATTGTGTAATAACATCTGTCACATACTCTATCAGTTTCTCTAAGAATTAGTTGGTTGTCAGTGAACATGAGACAATTCCTCCTTTGTCTCAAAATTCCCATATCTACCAAGCTGGAGGCAGAGCAATTAGGAAAATGCCCATCCATGGTGACAGGTCTTTTTAGGTCAACTACAAAGGGGTGGTATAGAAAGGGTATACATCCAGTTAACTTGGGTGCTCCGAGGGTAGAAATTACAGCCAGGCTGTTTACGTCATGTGGCAGTGCTCTTCAGTATCCAGAAGCAAGTTGCTCTTTGTGCAAATGAGGACTGGGTAAAGCTGCAGGAGATGTTTAGTAGGGAAAATTTACTTTCTAAGTGCCTACATCTATACAAGACACTGTTAAATGCTGATGTGTGATGAACAGTAGAAATTATAGACTCAAATAAAAATGACTAATCCAGCTGAAAAGCCCCCTGATTAATGAAACAATCTCACTTTAAGCCTCAGTGTATATTTTCCAAATTGGACTGACCAGGCTACCTTTCTACTGCCATGTAAAAGCACAATTTAGTTAGCCAAAAGTAAAATGGTACCAGAAACAAATCAATCAACTAATTACAAAAAGTAATTCCAAGGTGATCCTAAGGCAGACAAGACAGCAGTGAGGAACACACACTTTAAAGGACTTAACTTTGTAGGAGGTACTCAAGCTTTTTTACTCAAAATTCTAATAGTTGTATATCAGTTTGCTTGAAAAAAAATTAATTTTAAATTGTGTTTTGGTACTACTACTACTACTACTGATTTTATGTGCACATTTAAATGGCTGTCAGATTTAATCCCTACTGAATCCAGATGGTCAGTTTTTTGTTAAATTTTGTGAAACTAATGTTAGACATATGGAATTGACCTGCAGTTTCAAAGAAAGTGTGGCCCTCAAGGAGTTAAGTCAGATCACAAAGACAATAATAAAACTGATATTGTATTACAGTTATGAAATTGTTATTAACCTGGCAGTTATGGTTATAAATCTTTTTATTTATTTTTCAATTTTTAGTAATACCAATACTTTAGCATGTTAGAAAATTGGATAAAAACATACAGATAACTCCATCATGATACAGATAGCTTAAGATTAGTAATTCTAGGTGTTCTGCCTTGTCTGATCATTCATAAATTAATAAAGGTAACACTACTACTACCAATGATTCCCACTCAGGGCATGAATATAAACCAGAGGCAGTAGGCACTGTAAATTATATTATTAATAAGGCACATCCAGTATGCCACCTTCATAAAGGATACCTAAGATTTTATCAGTTTTAAACAGGTTGATATCAGTTTTGATAATGAAGATATATGTTAATTAATATACAAATATATATCATAATGTGGATGTCAAACCTGTAAGATGGTTAATGCATCGCTTTACTAATATGGCAAAAGTTTTGCTTAACAAAGGGATTAACAAAGCTGATTTCCTTTATCTTATATCATAATATGTTTTACATTGAGGACAAGTTTCAGCAGCAATTGAAAGTCATTGTTGTTGACTTGTCCATAGGATCAAGTTAAGTTTTTACCTACATGTCTAATAAACAGGCTATGTATTTGTCTGGCTTACATCTCTTTAGCAGTAATGTGTTGCATTATAATCACTTTACAGATGATTGTGTAATGTTGTAGCATGATAAAAATGTAATAATGATCTTTCTTCACTTTTATGAAAGATGTGTGCGTGTGCGCATGTGCATGTGTGTGTGTGTGTGTGTGTGTGTGTGTGTGTGTGTGTGTGTGTGTGTATGTCTGTGCATACACATTTATGTGTATACAGAGAGAGATATAGTGAGAAAGAGGTTACTATTGATACAATTCATCATAAACGTGTTAATACAAATCCTACACTTTCACAACAGTCTTCCTTATTCGTTATGAATGAATATTCCAAATAATTAATTCCTCAAAAGGGTTAGGAACAATGGTGAGGACAGTGTTTTGTTACAAGAAATGAATACTGAAATGTTATGTTTATCCCAGCCAGGCTATGATGCTATGACAGTGCTCCAAAGGTTATACAGAATGTGACAGACGATTCCATTATGATTCTATCACCATGTTTTCGCATATCTGGGAAGTAATGTGAAAGATGTCTTTAAATGCTTTGACTTTCCTGCCTATTGTTTTTTTTTTTAAGTGGTTTATTTCAAGATCCTTGTTATAGTAAAGATCTATTATTATAATCTCAATGCAAATTTTATTTTCAGAAGTATGACTGATTTTGCATGTGCTATTATGCCTTTTACATGGGTAAAACCAAGATGAGATTTGACAGCAGCATGCTGCAGCTCATTAGAAATTTGACACATACTCACACACACACACACACACACACACACACACACACACACACACACACACACACACACACACACACACACACACGTATGCACCACATATCTCTTACCTGTCCAAGACTGATTTGTGATAAGATCCCTGTTTTTTGTTCTTGCTAGCATAAATCACACATCCGTACAGTCAACTAAGAATGCCAAACAGAGTATATGCTAGAGGTGTCCCTCTGTTAACTTTTTAAGTGAGTCCCAGTAGTAGTTTAAATGATCTGCTTTGTGTTGTCTAGTGACCTTCTGCCTTTTTAATGAAGCCTTCCACCATTGTCCCTCATGACTCACAGGCTGCTTTGGAGCATGCCAGATAATATTTTTCATTTTTATTTATTTTGCTTTTGGTTACTGAATTTATCTGACTGGGTTTTATAAAAAAAAACTTTTCAGAGGAGGCCTGGGGAGAAAATCTACAACATATTACAAACATTTTTAAAATTGGCATTCAGTAATATGCATTATTAGGCATTAAGTGATACACACATTAACAATTACACATTCATTTGCTATTAGATTATATTCATATGAAATAAAGGCAATTATTAAGTATAAAATATTTAGATATTTAGATATTGGACATTGAGCTTTTGAGGAGGTGTATTTATAAGTTTGTCAGATATATAATAGATCGTGTGATTAGTGCTTAGAAATTCAAAGAACTAGAGGCGAGGGAAGGAACTAGTTAGGGCAGAAAATGTTAATATTGCAGTTAAAAGTTGGGGTGTAAAGCAACTAATTATAGCTAGATGGATATATGTCTATCATAAGGTTTATAGTAGAAGTATAGAGGTGGGGGGTGAGCAGTGTCACCAAATTATGTATATGGCTGTGAGGTGCTAGTATTGACAATTCAAACTTATTATTATGAAAAAAGCCTCAACACCACTAACAGATTAGTTAGTGAAGTAGGTTAATTCTCCTGTCTCCCATGTAAGGGGTATAGGGATTGAAACCCTTTTACATGTTTTATTTATTTATTTATTTTTTACAGACAGGTAATATGTTACAGTTTACCTGATGGCATGGTGGTGCAAAAGACTAATATTCATAGTGGAAGGGTATAGGGTTTTAGTCACTTTTAGTGCCTTTAAGGCACACTAAATGGAGTACCTCTGTTGTCTAGTGCTTCACCCTGACCCATATTGCCTTTCGTGATTTTTCTTTTTTAAGTGCCTCTATGACACAGTGTGACAATTTTCCCTGGTGGCTAGTGAGTCCCCATCCCACATTTTGTTTACATGTTTTTCAGGCAATATATTGAAGATGTACACTAGTGTCTAGTGTGCACCCTGACATGAGCATTTTCCCTGGTGTCTAGTGGCCCCCCTGACCCACATATTTAGAGTTTTCCCACCTAGCTAGTGACCCCCCCCCCCCCCAACTTGCAAAATGTGATCATTAGTCTAAAAAAGGAGTGTGGAAGTATAACAGCCTTGTTAACCCCCTCCACACAGATACACACACACACACACACACACACACACACACACACACACACACACACACACACACACACACACACACACACACACACACACACACACACACACACACACACACACACACACACACACACACACACACACACACACACACACAGGCCCTCCTCTCAATATCATTCATATACAAACTCACCCATACACAGACACACAAACCTACCCTACCCTATCCCCTATCTAATCCCCTACTGTGATCTCACAAGCACGCATTCACATATACAGCTATGCATGGAACACACACACACACATGCACACACACACACACACACACACACACACACACACACACACACACACACACACACCAAAACTATCTGTCTGCTACACACGCAAGAAATGACCTCTACCATGATGGATGAACACAAGTTTTTGGTGATGTTCATTAACACAAGTGGCAGTAGCAACTGCATAAATGGCTTACTACAGGCAGTTCTGGGGGAGAGCGTGTGGCTACATAGCATAAACCTCTCCCCTGGAATGCCTCATTATCATTTAACATGGCTGTAGCAATAGCTTTCTGTAGTGTTGAATATCTTTGTGCTGCAGCACTATGCTAGTATTGTCTCTAAATCAGAAATAGTTGCTGTGAGGTGTACACTTCGTGGACCTTTCTGAATGAATTTTTTATCATATTCATTTCTTTTAAATCGGGTTATCCTTTGGCTTTGCATCACTGAGCATCAGATGAAGGGTATTATGCTTGACAATTATTACACATATTATATTTGCCATTATAGGGGGCTACTGTTTTAATTTTCATGTATATCACTTGATTTTGTTGGGCACTTAATAGTCCAATGGACATGTGTGTATAATGCTGTCTAGTCTCAGTCTTGTGGTATGAAATCCCTATGTAGAACTTTTTCCCAGGTATCCCATAGTAATGTATGAGGCTCAGACCTAGAGTGCTTATAGCATTTTTGAAAGATTGTGATTATTTATATATTTATTGACCAGTGTGGCTAGTTGAATAGATTTAATTACAAGTGAAGGCCCAGTGAGAACAGATCCAATTGAAGTGACACAAATAAAAAAGAAAATAGATTGCAATATCTTAGTAGATACACTAAATTAAAGACTAGCAAATATAATACAGTATGACACATGAATAATTAATTACTGGGTCCTACGGTTTAAGAAAAATAAACTGAAGCTTTGTAACTAAGTAATGTTAATACATACTAGATACACAAGGGAGTTCTACATTTTCAGCTCATCATATTTAGAGCACTTCATCAACAAAAAGAGCAAATATTAGCCAACACTGTGCTGTAAAGGGATAAGGCCCTTACTATGGACTAGGTGACCTGAGATTGATTAGTGGCTTCAGCGTCTCAGATACTGGAGTTGGGAAGATGGTCTTGGCCATCTGAGAGGAGTATATATACTCTTATGCATCACACAGTTAATCTGCAATAGAGGTTTTGTATTTGGCAAGATGTACAGTCCAAGAAGAGGAAGGGGCACTGGCTGACCTTGCAAGTGGAACCATAAACCAAAATAATCTGATTGTATGTCATTCCATGGATTGTACAACTGTGTGGTTGGGTGAGGAAGTTAGGAAATTATGGAAAACAATCCTGGCAGCAGTATGACACTGCACCATGGATCTCCTCATCACCCCCAGATACAATTTGGGTTAAGCCTGGGGAAGCTTAATTGGGTCCTCGGAGCAGCTTAAGGTCAGCTCTGGGAGCCAAAAATATACTATAGCAGTACATTTACTTAAGACTGCTATATCAAACTGTCCCATAAATACATTTTGTTTTAGAAGGGCTAGCATTAGTTTGGTTTCCTGGGTAAAACATTTTGGCATACTAGTGTAAACATTAAATGTTTTTAATGGATTTTAGTAGGTGTTAGACCTGTAAATATCTAAAGCAATGCATGGCTTTTACGCATATATTTGTTTTATAAAGTCACATAAAACAATATTACCTTAGAATACAAGCCAATCACAATGAATTAGAGATCCACTTCTCAAGTCCACAAAAAGTCCTACCTTGGTGGTGCAAAACCCCTAATAATGTTTGCAATAGAGCATAAGAAATGTACCAACTTTTCTGGTTTAGAATTCGTATGTATAGTTCACAAGTCAGATAGCAGAACAGGTAAAAGGATAATCACTCTCCAACTATCTCAGAGTTAAATGAATGAAAAGGAACTTGTCTGACAATCATACCTCTCAGCTGTCCAGATTTTCATAGAATGTACAGATTTTTGTCACATATTTTTGCTTGCTCCTCATAAAATTTGTGGTTTGCTGACAAATCATTGAGGACTAAATTCATTAAACAATGACAGACATTTGAGTTTCAGACTTCATATCCTTCCGACAATGGATAGTAAAACATTTTGTTTATTCTATCAAATTTCTAAGTTTAGAGGACCAATATTTAAGGTTTGTCCCTATTTTGTGGCCTTTTTCACCACATTATTTTTGGCCATGTCCAGATTTCTTGTGTTTAGATGTTCAGAGGTATACAGTAGCAAATATAAAATAATTTTCTGATTGCTTTGTAAACTAGATTTATCCAGTACCAGGAAATTCAACTTTAGGTTTCATTATGGATGGTGGTATAGCAGTGAGTCCTTGTCATGAACCATCTCCCACATTCTTAACCATAGTTGGTATTGTATAGGAAGCAGTGAAGGTTTACCTCCTTATATAAAGTCAGCTCTAGTCAAAAACAATTCACCCAATAATAATAACTTAAATGTATCACTTATCTACAAAAAGAGGCTCTTTCCTATTAGATACAGACTATTGAGTGAAAAAAAAACATAAATATATAAAATCACTCAAAACTCTGATCATCAAACGTTGTATGAGACTGATACACAGCATCGTATCTTTTATACTAGTAGCAGTTTTATTTTCCAAAATATAATAAAATTAAGGCTGAATATGATTTTTTGTTTATAAGCTGAAATTATAGATGAAGGTTCCACAGTAGCTTGTTATTTAAATAATCTTTCATTATTATTACTTGTAAAGGATCTGAATAGGAGTTTCAAAATGAGTCCCTAAAAGGGGTTACAGCATTAAAGCATTTCTGTCATTCTTCTGAAAAAGTATATCGCTTGAGTGATAATCTGAATGTGAAAATGATGGTATTTTTAAGACATAAAAAAAGAGGGCCAAAACTGTTATTTTCACTATTTGCACATTCTCTCCAGGTCTCCACTGAAATTGGGCATTTCAGTTCCCAAACGGACTTTCCAGATAAAGAAAAACAACTAACTGGCTAAATAAATATATTCTGGGTAATGCAGAGACAGCGTGTACCAAGACAAAAGTAATATGTATGTTACCTCTGTCCAAAAAAAAAGGTGTTTATGTGTTCCTATTTTTTTCCTGCAAATGAAATGAGAAAATATGTAGAAATGGACTATGGAGAGGAAAAAGTTTAATTTTCTCCTATCAATCTTATAACCTCATCTAGATCTAAGGCATAACAATAAAAAATGTTTGAGCATATTTATTTGTGAATTTTGAGTAGGGTCAGCTATAATTGGTGAATTGGAGAGTTTATTATTTTCTGACTGGCTACAGGCACAGACTATCTCAGAAGACTGCAAATATTAATATGACATAATACGAGTGGAGCAGGGGTATCCATCCTGGTGCTTCAAGACAAAGGGAATGTGAGACAACAGAGTTCATCACATTGTCACTTCTGTTCTAGATACAACGTGACAAATAAAGATTAAATTAAAGAACTTCTGTGATATATTAGATTTAGATAAAGCTTAAAACAGAAAGTAACAGGTAACCCAAAACTTTTTCCCTGTATCCAAACTCCATGTCATATATAGTCATATACATATGCACACATATATATCTATATCTATATATATATATATATATATATATATATATATATATATATATATATATTTATATACACATACATACACACACACACACACACACACACATATATATATATATATATATATATATATATATATATATATATATATATATATATATGTGTGTGTATGTATGTGTGTATAGATATAGATATATATATATATACATATGTATAGGTCTACCTGACTAAAACACCGACAATGAAATCACCGACACCACAAAACCAAAAGTTGAGAAACATGAAACATTACATACCCGATAAACCACAATCCCGACACTCAACAAACAAAACAAATTCCCTGTCCAAAAAGCACACACACAGCACAAGCACACCAAAAACCTTACAAACCTACACTGAACCTTTCATACACAACTATCTATGCACTAACCTTAACCCAAACCCTAACCCTAAGGTCCGTCACTATCGCACACTCACCTAACCCGCGCCCTAACTCACTTAACCCGCCCCTAACCCTAAAGACCGTCGCTATCGCACACTTACCTTACCCACACCCTGACCCTAATGTCCATCCCTATCGCACACTTACCTTTACATGTCGGTGTTCTCAGCATCGGGATTCTCAACTGTCGGTCTTCTCCGTTGTCAATCTTCCGGTGTTGGTGTCCTCGTCGCTGGCGTTTCGAGATTTCGGCATTTTTTTTTTTTTTTTTTTTTTTTTACAATTTGAATGAAAGATTACCATGGGAATTGAAAAAAAAACCCAGTGCTTGCAGTAAGGTCAGTGGTATAAAGGTCCTATTTCCAAGATGAGTAGATTTGTGATTCACTGACACTAGCCACATTGAGGAAAGACCTCATTATTAGCTAATTTGCTTGTCTCTGAATTTAATATAAGTACAATGAGTGCAGATCAGCACTTTCCTGTGGTAGTAAATACTAGCTGTCCATGCATTCTGGTGGAAGACAGGTCTTCATTCACTCTTCAACACACACATGTAAATATAGTGGTGGTGCAGATATGTGGGGAGATGTGGGGTTTGAATCTTTATTAGTGTCTTTAAAGCATGATATTTAGGGTTTCCTGGTGTCTAATGTTTCCCCTGTCCCAAATTATCTATTTTTTTAATATGTGCCTTTAAGGCACACTATGAAGAGTCTCCCAGCTGTCTAGTGTCCCCCCTACCCACATCTTTTGTAAGTGCTGTTAAAGCACATTGTTTAATGTAATCCTGCTTGCTAGTCTTTCCCCCAACTCTAATTGTCATTAAGGCATGATTTTAAAGAGTTGCCTCTTCTGTCTCTTGGTCTCCCAGGCCATGTCTTATTTAAGTGTCACTAAGGCACAATAATGACACACACACACACACAAATATGCGTACATAAACACACATACACACACAACACACATTCACACATCCATGCCTACACACACACACACACACACACACACACACACACACACACACACACACACACACACAAAACTACCTGCCCATTAAACTACGCAGAACATACCTTACCACAATGGTTGGACATGAGCTTTTGACAGCATTCTTTAACACAAGAAACCAGGAAGTTATTCTGTGAATTGCTTATGTGGAAATGGATAACCTCAGGAAGTTTTGGGGAGACCACATGATTAATTAGCATACGCCTCTCCAGAAAATGCCTCTTTAGCATTTAACACAACAGCAGAGACAGCCCAGTGCAGTGCTTCAACCTTGTGATAACTCTTCTGAATCAGGCCCACAATTTGTTTTATGTTGTTTTGCATGTGTGAGTCTACTAAGTACCAAATAATATCCATTTTTTTTTTACTTTTCCTGACAGTAGAGAGAGCTTATCTTAAAAATATGTTCAAGAATTTGATATCAGAGCCATCCTGGTTTAATAAATGTTGTTTGGAACACTTTTCATAAGGATAGAACAGCTATACCTTCTTTTGAATCTTTATGAAACACACTAAATAAAGAATAAATAGATATTTTTAATTGACTGTAGAGTGCTGCTTGAAAGGTCATTAGGCCAGAGGAGCATTCTTCTTGGACCTTAGCATAATGCTAATGTGGCACTTTATAGCTACTCTTCACAACAATTATTCTACATCTTCCTACTCAACCTTAGAAAATTAGAGAAGCATGCATCTGCAAAATATATATACAAAGCAGATAAGAAGACACTTTATACATGTTTAAAAGACAGATCCTAGCATTCTAATTTGTGTTTCCCCACTATATTCCCAAGATTAATTAGGCTGTGGTAGTGATTTAGTGCAATATGGGGTGATGTCAAAATGTTGATTGTCACCCTAAAATGAAAGGAATTTCATAATACAAAATTAATTAATGCTATGGGTATATTTATTTACCATCAAGGTGGAAATTTGCTAGCAATTGCAAAAAGGTTGAGTTATAGTCATTTAAAAGTCAGAGACAGAAAGGAGTAGTTGGCAAGCAATAACAGTGCAATAAAATTTGCTGGCTGAAGTCATAATGTGCAACCCATAAGGCCTGTGCATGAGTTCCTTACTGGACAAAACAAATGGTTCAAGTATACCATAGCTAGTTGGTCAATATACCATGGCATCTTAAAAATGGCTGTTGTTCCTTGTTTGTATAATATGTATAGCTACCCTTTTCCTTATAGTTTTATCTTTGTTTCTGTCTGATTAAGTTTTAATACTGGCAAAACCATTTAGCATCACAAGATCAGAAACACTGATGGATAATTAATGCAAGCAAAATAGTGGTAGGGCAACTTCTGTTGTTTACTGGACTACTACCAATATTTATGTAGTATTTATTATTTTATTTTACATCTGTTAACTGGGAAGGTCCGACTGGACACAGGTCCTTTTTCAGTGGAGGCCGGGGGAGAAAAACACCAGTTACAGAATCTTACAAAACTTACAAAATTTACAAAAAAAAAAACTTATAAGTTCCAAATATGAACAGTGTAAAAAAGCATACACACATAAAATGACAGTTAGAGGATGATAAATGTAATACATAGATGGGTAATGTAAACACTACCCATCCAACAAGAGTAAGCACATAGGTAATTCATCATACATGAGAAAAAGAGACCAATGAGAGTAAATATCTTCCCGTGTACCATAAAACTGTACAATGCCATAATTATTTGTCTAATTCTGAAAAACATATAGTTGGTAGGATGCCTACAATGAGGGCAAAAATACTGTGTGTGGTTGTGTAATGAAAGTTGGCCCCATTAATATACAAGAGTAATTATTTTGTTTAGAGAAGTCAACAGTAATACATCGATTGAAGGCATAAGCCATAATGAACAAGGATTTCAGTAAGGACAAACACTTTTGCAAATTGGTGAAAGAAAAGTTTGTTGTTTCTTGAAATTAAAACTGCTTACCAAAAGTAGTTGAGGATTATTCTAAGTATGATGACAAAGAAAGGGAAAAGATTTAAGATGGGGATCTATTAGGATTGCTGAATGTGGATCACAGACATGTTTCCATCCATACAGCCATCCATCCACAACCTGTTTTCCCCATTTTTGCACATGGAGTTGGAGTGTCACTTCACCAGTGACCATCATCTAGAGCCAAGGTTTATACCACCAGGTGGCTATGAGGAAAAAAAAAACAGTTTGCCTTGGTTTACTGACTGTGTGAACTTGGAGTTGGTTATAAATGGGTAAGAATGTGTGCAGTGTGAAGCCCTCACTTGGTGGGTGTATGCCTCCTATGCAAGGTAATCACTTAAATTTTTGTCTGATATGTTATACTTTTATTGTAATTTGATGACTACCTTATCCATATTGACTAATCTATTACAGAAAAGAAGAAACTAGAAATGGCAACACAAAAGTAGAAACATATTCAGAATATTCAGTTCTTTTGTAGAAACTGGGAACACAAGGGAGACAGGTTGTTATTATGCAACTATGGGCAGGCAAGGGAATGAGGTTATGAAGACCAGTATAGCCAAATATGAGGATATCTTTAGTCCTAACTCCTAAGGAAACCCTTAACAAGGACATATTACTTGACCATAAACTGTGAGACACTGGTCTAATATTGCGTGGGTGTAATGGGGTAATGGTAGAGTTGAACTGCATCATAACAAAGGACATCTTTTGTAATGTAATAACATTCTGGCCCTGTGTATCAATGACAGCCTTTCAGTTTCTCAAAACTGATATGGGTCAAGCAATATCTAAAACTTAAAGGTAAGCACTAAGAAAATCTTCCAGATGTCTATATTCATGAGTGGGACTTTCCTAAGAAAAGATCCAGTGCTCAAACATGCATTTGTTATTGTAGTATAAGAGAAGACTTCCTATATGGCTCTGAGAGCCTATCAACATCATACAAAGCACTAGTAATTAATGAATGGCCAGGAGCTTAATCACAAATAACTTTTGGCCTAGGATGAAATCCAGCAAATGAAGATTCTTGAGTTATACAGCTGTTCCCCACTGGTCCTGAAGAGTTTCTATATATTGATCACTGCTGCAGTAGCCTTACCTACACTGATTATATCCTGCCCTGAATATAACAGCAGTCAGCTTCCAAAGTTTAAGGGCACCTTCCACACACCAAAAACCATCAAGCTACTTCAGCTGAGCTGACAAAAATACAGTCTGTGCATGAAGCCCTTCCAAGTTTTCCTGACACCAAAGTGTAAGCTTCTTTAAGGTTTTCAAGGACTGACAGTCAGTTTGTGTTTTCCTTTGCTGGACAGCTAAGTCCCTTTGGGAAAAAGTGTCCATTTTCTTATGTTTACTGATGTTCTATTACTTTCTTCTTAAGGAAAGTTATTTTAAAGCTATGGGTATTGTGTTTTAACGGACTGTCTCAAGACTGTAACGTAGTTTAAATGGAGCACTTGTTTTTATCTGTGAGTTTAAAAGTAGTGTAAAGTAAATGACAATATATTTTCTGTGTAGAAATTGTCTTTATTTTATCATTGTGGGGCTGCCATAGTGTTTGAAAGTGCTTTTTACTGTTTTTTTTTTAAGTCAAAGAAGTAACTGTTGTGGAGTACTAGTTTTACTGGCATTTGCTGCTTGTCTTCACTTGAAAAGATACACCATTTCCGGCATGACTATGGAACAGATTGCTGGTCTCATGGCCGGTCCTTCTTCCAGCCACAAAAAGAAAAGGTTAAGCAAGCAGCCTTAGCCACCACAGTTTCCAGTAAAAGCAAGCTGTATGCCTCTTTTCCCAAGAGAGTGTCAAGATTATGAATCTGAAAAGGAAGATACACAAGCAGATTTAGGGTTTTGTCCTTAGATTTCGGATTCAGACACAGAGGAGAGCACAGCTTCTGATTCTCCCTGGGGGTGTCTCTTTCTCTGAGATTATTGCTGGAAAGTTCCAGTGTTTTCAGTGGGAGAACACTGAGGTTTCTCAATCTATCAGAAAATACTATGAGTTGTTACAGCAGGACTTTCCAGAACCCACATCCATTCCTCCTGTTCTGACTACTTTAGAGGATGAGAGCCTTACTGCTTGTAATTTTTCTGCTAATAAGATAACTGTCCCTAAAAAGGCAGATACAATGTATAAAGTTAGTCTTTTAATTTTAAATGTACTGTTCACAAACCTGACCCAGCAGCTATAACCTTAGCTGACTCCACTGCTGCTAAGCAGTCAGTTAATTCCAATCCTAGAGTTTCTAATAGTGATGGGAAAATTATTGATAGGTATTGGGAAAAATGTATACTTCTGCAACTCTGATTTTCAGAATTTTAAATTCTTAGATTCATATCTTAACGTTTGTTCTAACATATTGTATCTGCAGTTTATTCCTGTGAAGAAAATTCATCTTTAAATAACTTAGTTTCTTCTATTGCACAGATCACTAGTCATTGTTTGCAGATTGTGTACGACTCTTGTTACTTCTTCCTGTGCTATGGCCGCTGGTACTGTTTTAAAAAGCTTTGCTTGGCTAAATTCTTAAAACCTCTCCGATGATGTAAAAAAATAAGATTTAAAATTCTCCTTTGGATAGAAATTTAGTGTCTAGCCTCTCTGCCGCAGAGGAAATCAAAGCGTGTGATGGAAGAGGTGAATTGATCTGCGGAATTGCTAATATTTTTCAGCCCTCCTTTTTCAAATTGTCCAAAGGATTTTTTTCTCTTCATCCAATTTTCGCAAAAAAAACAAAACAAAACAGAATAAACCATCTCAAAAGAATTCAGGTAAACAGATAGTTAAGAAGTGGCAAGGAGGTTCCAAAAAGAAGTCTCAAACTTTCTAAAACCAAGAACTTTCCAACAAGTCTGAATGACTGTTCAAGAGACCATGTGACCCCCCTCCCACCTTGGCCATCTTTCTCTTTCAGAAAGTCCGAATCTCACTTTTTTTTTCTCTTTGGCAATAAATTGTTTCAGATAAATGGGTTCTGAAAATCATTCATCAGGGTTACAGATGGTAGTGGGAGGAAATTCTACCTTTCCATGGTGTCATTCCTCATCCTGCAGATCAGAATCTTTTGTTTCAACCTGTTCTTCATCACATGCTGTCCCAAGGAGTGATAGAACCAGTTCCTTTTTCCCAGGTGGGGAAGGAGTATTATTTTGGGATATTCCTAGTGCCAAAGAATGAAAATGCTGGATTTTTCTTTCCTAAACCTGTTTGCGATAGTGCCCAAATTCAAAATGATTTCACTTCACAACCTGTTACCTGTACTCCCTCTTTCAAGTTTCTGATAATACTTAGACTTAAAATATGCTTTCCATCACATCCCTATTCATCCAGAATTCATATGTTTCATAAGATTCTGTATGTCTGCATCACATTATCAGTTCTTTGCCATACCCTTTGGACTACCCACTGCACCAAGAGGCATCACAAAGTATCTAACTCCAGTTATAACTCATCGCAGCCTACATAGTATCCACATTTTCCATATTTAGATGATTTGATTATCTTTGTGTTTTTTTTTTTTTCAAAATGTCAGGAATTTCTCTCTCTCTTGGGTGATGGATGTTTTGCACATGGTAGGATTCTAAAAAAACATTCAAAATTCTTTCCTTACTCAGTCACACAGGATTGTGTTTTTCGGATGTCAGCTAGACACCTCAGTTCAAAGAGCTTTCCTTCTACAGGAAAAAAAATAGATCTTTATTTAGGATCCTAGAGTCATAGGATCATATGAGGTTACTAGGCTAATGGCCCTGGAGCTTTTTTTAAGCCAAACCATTCATGCCCCAGTTTTCCCAATTATCAATGCCTATAGGCTATAACAACCCTTAGGGCATATACAAACTGTCCCCATCCATATTGGCCACAGGTGACAAGCCTGGAGTGAATTTGCAATTTCCCATCCATTGGTCCGAACTGCATTTGAATAGGCTTAGGGAACACCTCTGTTTCACTTGAACAAGGAGTCTGTTCCAAAGAAGGAGTAATTTCAGAGACACATACCCGTCCCTCCAGTACATGATGTTTATGTCACTGACTAGGTTTAGATCCTTAGATTGGATAATTATATTCTGTTTGTTTTACAAATGTGCAGCAGATCCACCAGGGGCTAGACTGTGAATGCCTTGCAGGTTAGGCAGAGATGACCACTCAGTAGTCTGTAGAAGACTGAGTACAGAGATATGGCTTTGAGGCGGTCTGCATAGGGCATATTAATTATACCCTGTATTCCTTTAGTGAGGAACTCTGAGGCTAATCTGGCATTTGCAAATGCCTGGTCAGGTACAGTTTGATGGATGCATTGCATCCAATTTCTGGTCTAATGAGGGCTGAGTATAGTGGAACTATGATCTCCCTAGATCTGGTGCTATGCTGTTACTTATAAGTTGTGCCATATAGTAGAATTGTCTCATTACCATGGGCACATGGTGATCAAAGTTCATGTTACTGTTAATTTGAGGTTTCTAAGTCCCTTACCACTGGGTCTACTCTTAGGGGAGTGTTATAAATATTGTAACTTTCATGGGTGGTTGTCTTCCCAAAGTGTATAATTATGCATTTCTTTTTGCATTGAGTTTTAGGCAATGGTTTTGGTACCAGTTATTTGTCTGTGTCAGACCTTTCTGGAGGATATCTACACCTCTACAGGATTCAACGGTTCCACCCAGCTTGCAGTCATCAGCAAATTTGGTCAGCCAAAGGCCTTCTACATTAGCTTTGACTTTAGAAAAGTATTTTCCAAACAGGAGAGGTTCCAGTATTGACCCATGTGGGACACTGCTAGTAATAGGCCTCTTGATGGAGGTTGATTACCCACCTTAACTTATGTGTCCTATCTGTGAGCTGGTTGGCTATCCATTGGGTGACACAGGGATGTATGACAATATCTGTGAGTATGTCTTTAATTCCCAAGTGAGGTACTGTGTCAAATTCCTTTGCCAGGTCAAGGTAGGCAGTATGCACTATTTTGCCCTCATCCATAGCTCTACTGACCTTCTCAATAAGTCCACTAAGTTTAGTAGGCATGACCTGCACTTGTCAAAACTGAACTGGGATGAGTGTAGTGTCTGAAGATTTCCTATGTCTTTGTTTATCAAGTCCACAATAATTATTTTCATAGTCTTGCATATAAGACTAGTCAAACTTATGTGTCTGTAGTTCCCTGGGTCTGTTGGTGGTACTCCTTCGGCAGAGGGATAACAGTTGCAATTAGGGTTGCCACCTAAAGTTGTGGCTAAAACTGGAGTAAGGTCACACCCCCTGCATCACCCGTAACTCTGCCCATTCCCAACACCTCTCCTGCCCATGCCCCACCTATTTTGTGATGTCACTATTAGGTCAGTTGATGGGGAACACCCACTTTTTCCATTCCTGATGCTTGCTTTCAGCCAATTTACTATGCTTTTCTGTAAGAAAGCATAGTAATTCAACCAATGTAACAAACTCCAGTAGTCTGTTTCCATTTTGAAACAGAATACCAGAGTTTGTAAAGTGTTTTCCGGACTACCGGTGAATTGACTTGATTTCCAGATAGTCCGGAAAAAAAACAGAGAGGTAGCAACCATAACAGTTTGTGAGTAGACAGAATCAAACTGAGTGCTACAAGATTGCTAATATCCAGCTACTGAGGAAATAAAGAAGAGAAGTAATAGACAAAAGGAAATATGTGATACATTTCCTCTTACAAGGCATATGCAAAATAGGTTACAACTCAGGAGGGGATGAAACTAACTTTGAAACGGGATGTCCCATAGCTAGATTAATCACCTTCTCACTGATGTGGTGATTCTGAAACATGCATTTTATCTTTTCTAACAACTTACTCTTTACTCCTTCAGACAGTAAAACCACTCCGCTCAGAAATACTTTCAAAAGCTTCCCCTACAGCTTTTTTTTCACTATTTACTCTCTGTCCCAACATTGCCTCAAGTGTACTATTACCTGCACAAACATGGTTTTGCCTGAACCCACCATACCCAGAACAATAAGACATACAGCCATTCTTTCTCCATTTTGTAGCTGATCATCAGCAGATGCCACTGAATCTGTCTTAATTTCATATTCCTCTGGACTGCTACAAACTTCTAGACTACAACCCATGGCTGCCATACTGTAACTAAAGATATCAACTTCCAGTGTCAATGACCATAGCTCAATATTCTTTCTCGCGTCTGACGTTAGATCATCTTCTGTTTTAAAATGGTATTTGGCATCAGTCCATTCAATATTACATTATGTGGAACTACTACAGTAGTACAGGTCATGTTAGGTACTTCTGAAAAGTTGCCAAATAAAGACAGCACATTATAAGCTTTTGCTCCATTGCACACTTACATAAAAGTATCATAAAATAGCAGATGAGTAATGATGATTAAAATACAAATAGACTACAAAATATGTCAGAATACATTAAGGAGAAGTGTAGCTCAGTTTGTAGATGTGTGTATGAGTGTGTACGTGTGTGTGTGTGTGTGTGTGTGTGTGTGTGTGTGTGTGTGTGTGTGTGTGTGTGTGTGTGTGTGTGCGCATGTCTGTGTGTGTTTGTGTGTTTGTGTGTGTGTGTGTGTGTGTGTGTGTGTGTGTATATGTGTGTGTGTGTTTATGGGTGTGTGCTTGTGTGCGTGTGTGCGTGTGTGTGTGTGTGTGTGTGTGTGTGTGTCAGATCGAGAGACTGAGTGCGATGTGTAAATGAATGTAGGTATGAATGAGGACGTGAATGTGTGTGCGCGTGCATGTGTGTGTGCGTGTGTGCATGTGTGCGTGTGTGCGTGTGTGTGTGTGTGTGTGTGTGTGTGTGTGTGTGTGTGTGTGTGTGTGTGTGTGTGTGAGGGAGATCAGGAGAGAGTGAGTGCGATCATGTGTGAGTGAATGCCGGTTACTTGAGTTCCAGTTAAGCAAGAGTTTAATGTCATTATTCCTGGACATTTCTGAGTTTTTTAATTACTTCTTGGAGATGGGAGAGGGTATAAAAATCTGGTAGACTCCCAGGTAATCCAGGAGAGGTGGCAACCCTAGTTGCAGTCCTCCATTCCCTGGGGATGAAGCCTGTCTGGAGCCCATATTTGAATAGAGATTCTAGTAGGCCTGACAGGTCATGTTTCAAGTTATTTAGGAGGCATCCTGGGATATTATCAGAACCCATTAATAGAGTGTTTTTAGCTCTGGAAAGTGCAGTGAGGACCTGTGATGTTTGATGTTAGTGATGGTTGGGGGAGAAATGGTAGAAGTATATTTCCTATGGGAAACCAGGTGTGACAGGTGAGAAATTGGAACTAAATTTATCAGCCAGCAAATTTGCTATTTTCCTGGTTCAGTATAGAAAATTCCATTGCTATTAGTTCAGCACACTGTTTGGTGTTCCCCTTAAGGCTACATACATAACTGAAAAAGGCCTTATGGTTATCCTTATCCTAGGAGGCTATTTTTGTTTCAAAGTTGGCTTTGGTGGACTTGGTTACTCCCCTGAGCTGCTTGTTGAGACTAATGAGGGAATGTTGTGTCTTTTGGGCATAACCCTTCCTAAATTTGGACCGGATTTTTTTTTGTTGTTGTACAACCTATTTATACTGGGCTCCACCAAGGGGGCCTGTTTTTGGAGTTGGTCCTAAGTTTATTTTGGTTTGGTACTGTTGTTTCTAGGCAGTTATTTATATGTTTGTAGAAGGTTTTTCTAAACACTTCCACATAGGCCACCATGTTCTCTGAGTTTGATGGGTGCTTGAAATTTAGCTATGCCTTCACTTAGTAGGAGATAGTTAGTCTTAGAAAAGTTCTTAAAGATTCCAGGGTTTGCTGGGAGTTCAACCTGTATATCAATTTCAAGGCTTACTATTTTGTGTTCTGAGCTGACCAGTGAGGGAATCACACAAGGGGGGAGGGTGTGCAATGTTCTGTCATATTTGTGAGTATGAGATCCAGGATATAGCACCCCTAGTAGGTGTGCAGACTAACTGTTCCAAGGCATTTGCATTGACAAAATCCAGGAATTGTTTTAGTCTGCTTGTTAGTGGCTGCGCATGTATCCGAGTTTATGATGGGATAGTTGAAATCATCCATCAGTATGGGTTTGGGCTGAACTGTGAGTGATTCCAGTACATTCAACTATGTGTTATGGTTATTATGGGTCATAGATGGGGACTTATAGCTTACAAGAATATGATATTGGACTTAAGGCTGGTTGAACATGCAATAACTCAAGCATGTCATATTGTTTGACCAATCTTGAGGTGTGCTTACTTTTTATGTAGATTGATTCACCTCCACCTCTTGCACTTTCTTGTGCAGTAGCTGGTCTAAATGTGTGGAAGGATTTATAGCTTTGTACTGCTGGGTTGCTTTCCATGACTTCAAACCATGTCTCAGTAACTGAACAAATGTCAAGGCTCTCCAGGGTGAGGAATGCTTCCAGGGAGTGGAGCATCTTACTAAGACTCCTAGCACTGAGCAGTAGCACCTTTAGTTTATCTTGCATATAATTTACTATGTTGGAGGGTTTATCAGACTGGCATTGCTTAAAAAAGGTACTGTAGGGGTGTATAATATGTTTGCCAATATCCAAAAGCTTAGTGGGAACAGGTTTAGATAATCTTTGGCAAAGCAGAGTGGTCTGTCAATCATGTCATCCCAAGCTGACAAATATTAGACTCCCTCTGAATGACACTAGTAACAAAGCCAATAAAAGTCAATCAACTGTTGTTCATATTGTGGTATCATCCGTGGAGAAGGTAGAATGCTATTCATTGCTAGGCTCATACCTGCCTGGAACACATAACTTGAAAGCTCTATCATATCTTTGTTCATATAATCCAGGGAAGTACGTCTCAGGTCATTAACACCCTCATGGACTGTGATAGGGTCATACTGGTTCTTGTGGTTCAGTGCCCTGAGTGCACATGTTGTCTGGCAGATTCTTAACCCTGATAGGCAACTGACCATGACTGTCTCCTTGCTCAGCCTGGTGAGGGGGACATCAGTGTGCATCGCAATATAGTCTCCAATGACCAATATATTGGGTTGTGTGGCAGTTTGCCTTAAGGGCTTAGAGGTTGAGACATTGTGAGATATGGTTGTATGTGTCCTGTTGAAAGTTGTCTTTGCAGAGTGTTTGGGAGGTTGCTAAGGTTAACGTATGGGAGGTATTTGAAGTTTGGGTAGATTGCATTTGAGAGCCTCAGCATATTTGAGTTTATGTATCTGATCCATAGTAGGTGTAGTCTGTGTGTTACTGGCAACCTGTTTAGAGATATCAGTGTCTGTATGAGATAGCTTCACCTCAAAAGACATAGTGTAAGTACATCACTCACATACTGTGTCATTCTGTTTAAGAATAATGTGGCTGTCAGTAAACATGAGATAATTGCTATATTGTCTCAAGATGACCATTTCCACCAGGTTGGCTATAGAGACACTAGGAAAGTGCACATCCATGGCTATGGATCCTCTTTTTTGTAATCTATGAGCGGTGGTGAAACTGGGGTTTATAGCTGGGCAGGATGAGTGTCTACAACTTATCTAAAACAGCACTCTTGGGGTAATGTTTCTCAGTGGTCAAACTAGCTGCTCCATACTCAGTTAGATATTTGAGAAAAGAACAGAGGAAGGTTTATATGGAAAAGTGCAACTCTGAGTGTTTGCTTCTATACAGGGCATTGCAAAGCACTGCTGCACAGTTCATCGCAGATTATAGGAAAAGTGTTAGAGAAGACTCCAATCAGTAAACAGTAAAAATTCTGTATAGGTGTGTGTGTGTGCATATATGTATATATATGTATGCATATATTTATATATATGTACAGATCTATGTTATAACAGTAATTCTATAATGTTGAAACCCACAACATCATCCCCAGAACATTGAAAGTGCAAAACAACAAGAATCAACAACGATAAAGTTCAGAATACTGAAAATGTAACTGCTGAAGCAGATGTATTCACTCTTAAATAGTGATGCCAGTATCAGGGCATCATATATGGCTGCACAGTATCCTGGAACATTATGCAGTACTTACCATTTAACAATGTAGCAGAAAGGTAACAATATGGTCATGTTACATAGCTATTTAGATCATACAGAAAAATGTGTATCAGGACATAAGTGCTGTGAAATGTTATTAAAGTGCATAGCTGGAGTTTTGTTTTGTGTTGTACTTATTGCAGATGTTTTTGCAGGAATCACACTGTGTTTATGTACAGTATGAAACACTTGCATATGTTTTTGTTTGGGTTGTAGGAACTTCCACCAAACATTAATGTTGTTTATGTTTAACAGAAGATAGGGAGTGTCTATATTACATTATCGGTTTCAAAACTTCGAATCTGATATGGTCAACACCATATAATCGAAGTTTTGAAACATTGAAAATGTAATAAAACACAACAACCTACAAAAACAAACAATTTAAATGCTCTAAGCAGGGGGGAAAGTGCCCCTGCACCCCCCACACCCCATGCTACTTAAATATACCAACCCCAAGATCGCACTACAGTGCAGAAAAGGGAAATCTTCCCTTTCTGTCGTGTACGGAGATCTCTGTTAAAAGATTTGAAGTATCAAGACTTTGATCATATGGTGTCGACCATATCAGTTTCGAAGTTTGAAACTTTGATAATGTAATACAGACCCAATAGGGATGTATCAAAGTGGACAGATTACTACTGGTACTATTTTTCAAAGTTGTAGTATTCAATATTCTGAACTTCAACATTGTCAGCTTGTTTTGCACTTTTGATGTTCTGATCGATGTTGAGGGTTTTGACATTATGGGATTACAACATTATAATATAGATCCATATAATGTTCAGACCCTGCAGCAATTCACAATTCTCTCACTATTCTGAGTAATAATGCAAGACTAAGGGTCCCAGACTAAATAAAATGCACACAGAAAAAAATGCAGCAGAAATTTAATAAATGAGGCTCAGATCCTGCAGCCATTCAAAATGCTCTCGCTTTTGTAAGTGATACTACAAGACTAGACTAAGGTCCCTAGACCAAGCAAGATGCAAGCAGAAAAGATGCAGTGGAAATGTAATAAATGGGGCTCAAATCCTGCAGCAATTCATAATTCTGTCACTATTGTGAATGATAGCACAAAATTACAATTCCCAGACTAAGTAAAATACAAGCAGAAATATGCAGTAGAAATTAAATAAATGAGGCTCAGATTATATAGCCGCTTACAATTCTCCCACTCCTGTGAGGAGTACTACAAGAATAAAGTCCCAGACCAAGTTAAAAATGCAAATAATTGACTTTTGATTAAAATGTGGAAAGTGCAAAATGAACACTACACGATTCAGATTAACACTGAATATTGCAAAGTCTACTAGATGAAATGGGATTACATGAAAGAGAGGCTAACTTGAGCTTTAAGAGTCTAATGGGACTGACTTCTTAGTCTGAGCTATCAGTGTTCAGAAGAAATAGCACTGAAAGGAGCTTTCAAATTTTAATTTATAGTAGGAGAGGGCAGCTAAAAGGGCACCAAGTTTAAAAGCATAACAAGAGTCAGGCTGGTGGGGGGAACAATTCAAAAATAAATGCAGTCAAATAGCAGTTTTAAACTCAGAACCCTTGTACCTGAAGATCTATTTCTAAGGTTTTCCACCCAGACTTTAGTCACTGCAAAGGAATACCTCAGGATTTTGGGTCTCATGGCATTGATTCTCAAGATACCCCTGGCAAGACTCCACATGAGAAATATACTGTGATATCTGAAATCTCTTTGGTCCCAGCATCAATAATTTATCTTTTCATATCCCAGAGCTGAGGTTTTTCAGAAGAGATTTTTTTTGGTGGAGGCAACATATATCTTTAAATCCAGGTCTCCCCTTCTCCATGCCTGCTCCAAAGAAGGGACACCACAGACACTTCGGACTTTGCTTGTGGAGTAGTTTCAGGAGGAATAAAAGTGCAGGAGGGTGTGGTACACCAAAGAGAGATGCAAGCACATACATATCAAAGAGATGCTTGCCCTGATCAAAGCACTCAACTTTCTGAACCATATTTGGTCCTCAGGGCCTTTTCAAGTGGGTACAAACATTACCACAGTTATGTGGTACATCAACAAGCAAGGAAGACCAGGCCATATCCCCTTTGCACACTACCCGTGTAAGCTTGGGATATAGCTTCACAGCACAATCTCACTCTGCAGATATCCTACATTCAGTCAGAGAAAAATTGTGTGACAGACAAGCTGAGCAGGACCAGGGCAGACCCTCATGAATCAAAGCTAGATCAGAGGCTTTTCCAAGATTTGATCCATCTGTGGGTGAGTTTCTCATGTAGACCTCTTTACCTCTTCCTTGAATGATCAACTAGCAAAATTCTGTTCCATGACTCTATGCAAGAAAGCCTAGAAGGCAGATGCCTTTTCTTTTCTTTGGATAGGAATATTTCTGTATGCCCCCCTTCCACTAATATCCAGGGTACTTCTGAAGATTCACAGGGAATCCCCCAAGATCATTGCTGCAACTTCCTTCTGGCCCAGGCAACCTTGGATCTCCCTTCTTTTGAAAATGGCCAAAGGCAATTACCTCACGCTTCCACATAGAATGGATCTACTCACACAAGAAAAGAGGTCTTTGATGCACCCCAACATCAATCATCTTCAATTGACTGCCTGGATGATAGGGTCATAATTCCTTTTAGACACCTGTTTTCTGAGGGCATGCAGCATGTACTAGTGGAGGCAAGAAAGCCTGTTATTAGAAAATCATATATTAGCAAAGGGAAAAGGTTTTCTAGTTGGTGACATAACCAGCACCCATTCACGGCTACTTATTCACTGGTTTTACAATATTTGTGTTGAGTTACTATATTATGGGCTTTCTTATCCCTCTATCAAGTTTATTTATCAGCCATTTTAGCATGTCTGACCTCGGATTCTCCTCTTTCAAGGCAGTCTTATGTCAAAATGTTCTTAAAAGGGGTTTTGCATAAGAGGCCCCTCCTTGGGTTCTTAATTTTGTGTTAATCTGGCTTACATGATATTCTTAATATGGAAACAGTTTTCCTGATTGTTCTGACCTCTGCAAGAAGGTTATCTGAATTGAAAGCTTTTATGGTGAGTCAACCTGACCATATTTTTCATGGATTCATGTTTTTGCATTGAAGACAGGTTCATTGAACGCAAATAAACTGAATCCAATTTACAGAAATCACCTTTAGCAAACATTGAAACAATTTTTTGCAATGGAGCAAGCCTCCCTGCACCCCCATATGGGGGACACCCCCTAGACCCTTGGAATTCTTGTTTATAGTTAGCCTACCCTGTAGAAGTCGTCTGTGAGGTATTCCTTTTAGCATGGACTCACATTCTTGCTTTGTCTTCTACTTGCCAAGGATTATGACAACACAGTAGTTTTTAACAAGTGGGATCATTTGCCTTAACCTATTTTATTATTTTGTGAAAATTTTCAGATAAAAATGTATTTCCTACAGAAGCCCACTTTGAGGCCTACCAGTTTAACCACCAACTTTATCATCCCTGAATTGTTTCCTGTGCAGTTAATGATAACTACTCAGACATTACTGTAGCTTACTTTCTTTTCCTGGGTCCTGTTATTGCTAAGTATTTCAGTGCTGATTACAAATTGGTGATAATGGAGAATACTGGACAATGTGTAAGTCATAGTCCAAAAATCAAATGATGTTCTCATTTAGAGTGGTATGACATTTATTTTCCTAGTTAGAAAATAAGATATTGCGGTATAGATATGTGAAACTTTGAAGCTGTAAAATTAATAACTGAAGTGTTTATGATTCTCACTTTCCTGGCAGTGCATTTCTTCCAGTAGTTAAGTCATCCTGCTACTGGAACCATACAAGGTTTTCATTAATGCAAATTAATAAAGAAAAGAAGCAGTTAAGGAAAAGTGAAAACAAATAAAATGTTGAGTAAAATATAAAAGCTTTATGTGAAATTCAGACAAAAACACTATACAATATACATATTTTATTACAAAAAAGAATGTGTATTTATTTCCCTTCTAGTAAATATTTTCCCACACTGCAAGCATTCTCGCATGTAAGTGCTGTCCTCTAGGAATGTTGGAAGGTTGCTATATCTACATTTTACTGTGTTACTTAGGTTGGTACTCTAGACTTACACTTTTAGATTTAAATTCTTTGTGTTGGTAGTTTTATTGGCAGAAACTTTATACTTGAGTGAGTTGTCTATTATTGTCAGTCATCTTTTAACTTAGTAAATGTCATATTGGAAGGAAATATAGAACCTGATTTTTCAGGAGCTATTTAGAGAATCTGTAGTGATTTGACCACAACTACTAATAATTTACAATGAAAATCAAAATGAGTCAAGTCCAAAAGGAATTTTCTAGGGAGTTATAATACTACAATGGCAATACTGTCATAGGCAAACAAAACAGTTAAATATTTAGTGACTCACTTTTGCTTTGCAAATATATAAAGCAGTCCTTATTACTCTTATTAGCTCATTTCTAATTTATTGCATCATGTAAATTAATTGGGCCAGATGCAGAAAACCTTGCTGAATTGTACTAAATGAAGTTGTGCTATGAACAGTGAAGAAAAAGGGTTTTTAATTGAGAAAATCAAGCTAAACGACATAGCTAGGCCAAATAATGTAGTTCGCCATGTTATAAGCTAATTACTCTATAACAAAGTGCAATGTATCATAATGAGGCAAAACAAGATGGCTTGAGGCAAAACAAGATAGCAGAGCAATGCAGAAATATCTAAATGTTGTGCAGAAATGCAGCACTTACTTTAGATTTAAACTCGACCCCAGGTAACAATATGATTCTATCATAGTCCAAGTGGGTGTAAATGACCTGAGAATACCTCATTAGAATATATGAAATGAAACATAATGGATCTCTTGGAATACGAATATGTGTTACAGACAGGAATGAGCCTTGCATTGAGCAGCATCCCCCCCTTCAGTAAGGAGAATATCACAATAAAATGCAAAATGTCATGAGCATTCAGAAGCCATGCAGCTGCAATGTTGTCTGGTGTCATTCCAGGGGGATCCAATATCTGTCATCATGGAAAGACATGGTCAACAGACCATGTTGTTTTGCCAGTGATGGGCTGCAACTGCTCCCTAGGCTTTTGGATATTGGCTAAAACTTTATCCACTATCATTAGCGTGTTTGTTTAGGCAATGCCAACAAGACAAAAGTACCAAAATAGTGAAAAAGTTTCCAAGTAACCTTAAGGTGTTACTGGTCAGTGCAAGAAGTCTAAACAAAAATCTCTACACACTTCATGCCCTCCTCATGCTGGCGAATGTAGACATCTGTGCTATGACTGAGACTTGGTTTAAAGCTGTTGAAAATACTCTGGTAGGGTAAGACTACAGTGCCTTCCACACATTTAGACCAAAAACAGAACAGACTGGGGCCAAAGGTTGATGTGTCTTGATCTATGTTAGGAACAAACATACCTCCGGGTTAATTAAACCGGATGGCACCATGGAACTCATCCACATCCAAGTCACCATAGATAAGTTTCTTTGCCATATCATTAGCATCTACAGGTCACCATCAATGCCAATAGAATTTCACGACTCTTAGCTAAACTTACTAGAACTGCTGACTATCCAACTATACACCCTATTCATGTGAGACTTTAACTATCCCACCATAGACTGGGTAACTTACACTGCCTCAAACACACAGGCTTAATGATTCCGAGACTTTTTTAACACAAACACCCTGAGGCAGATAGTGTGTGATCCAACCAGAGGATCAAACATATGGAATCTGGTAATCACCCACATGGGGCAATGTTGCCCACCTGCCTGTGTCAGTAGTGAGTCTAGACCAAAAAGCTTTTCTTTTGAAATAAAAATCAACCCAGAAAACTCAGCTAAACCAGTAACAGTTAGGAACTATTCTAAGGCAAACTACATCCTATTAAGTGACAGTTTGTCAAAAGTCAAGGCTCGCCATAACTCCAAGACCACAGACACCTACGCAGAATTATTCACGGAGTCGATATACAAACGTGAATGGCTGCATAGAGGCTGCTATAGCTAACATAAGTAAACCCAAAACATACACTAAAAACAAACCCCACTGGTGGAATCCTCACCTAAACAGGATATATAACAAAAAAAGAAAACTCATGGCCAAAATCAGGAAGAGTGACTCCCTTAAACACAAGTGCTCTTTTATGCAACTAAATAAGAAATTAAGAGGTCTCGTTAAGTCTGTTCTATATTACGACATTGAAACATCATAATATCGAACACCTAAACTTATAACTGTATTCATTGAAAAGCATTTACACGAATCGATGAATGCTTCCAGGGCAAAGATGTAGTTGGCCAACTACACGGTGTTGCCCTTTTCTCTGAGGTATGCAATCTCAAAGTGAGTATATTTAGTTAGGGGGTGTGACTGGTGAATCCCCCCACATGGGTAGGGTTGTTTTAGGTTAGGTTAGTTATGTGGGATTGTGGGGCAAGTGTTTTTTTTGCACTGTAAGTATTTATTGATTCATATAAATGTGCTTTGATGAATACGGGTTGATGTTTAGGTGATCGATATTACGACATTTCGACGTTGTAATATAGACATGTTAAGTCCACCAAGGACAAATATGAGGTCAGAACAGTCTTACAGGCTAAGGACAATCATGACGAGTTCTTCAGCTATGTCTGAAACCCAAAAGACAGCACACAGCAGTGTGTTGAACTGACTGTGAATGGTACCACATTCACTGATCAGAGTAGCATAGCAAATATGCTAGTTGATAAATTCAGTTAAAACCTCACTCCCCCCTACACACACATACTACCTCCATGATCCACAAGGTGAAATTCCCTCCAACTTACTTTCTCCAATAATAAGCAGGTACCATGGTTCCAGCACTTGCTAAAGCCATGAACACTGCCTCTTTTGGTACAGACAACATCCCCAGTTGCTTCTGAACAGCTTAAACAGAACTTTTCAGGACAACTTGAGGTACTGTTCAACTACAGCCTTGACAAAGGCTGCATTCCAAGTGGATAGAAAACTGCAACAGTCAGTCTCCTCTGCAAGGCTGGACCATCAACCAACCTAAGGAACTACAGCCTAATTAGTCTAATAAGCCTAATATGGAAAGTCATGAAACAAATTATCATGGAAATGATAAACAAAGACATTGGCAACCTAGAGACACTGGAACTTTCCCAGTTTGGCTTTGTTAAGGAAAGGTCATGCCTGCTGATCCTGGTAGACTTCTTTGAGAGGGTCACCAAAGCAATGGACAAGGGTAAAATAGTGCATATCCCATTCAGGCATTGTTGACAAGCTGTCTCAGCTAGGCATAAATCCCTACATAACTCATTGGATTGCTGACTGGCTCACAGACAGGATCAAAGAAGTCAGGATCCATGACACCACCTCCACCAAGACACTAGTAACCAGCAAAGTACCCTGGGGTTCTGTGCTGGGCCTGATCCTGTTTGGCATGTACTTCTTATAAGCCAAGGCTAGTGTTCAAGCCCTATGGCTCACCACAGATTCATAGATTCTTAAATTGTTACTAGGCTAATGACCCAAGGGACCTTTCTAAGCCTAGCCAAGTTTTCACAAAAGAATAATAATGTTCTGAATCCAAACAGGACATTGAGATTGAGGGCCAGACATTTATAAGCTACATCTGTCCATAAGGGACATGGGTGGCAAGCCCAGTATAAATTTCCTATTCCCCATCCACTGGTCTATGTTGCACTTAAAGTTTCATATAAGTGTAATTTGGGAGCTGTTATAGATTCCTCCCAAGACATCACCATCTTACAAATGGGTTTAATACAGACTAATGACTGCTGCCAAAGACATGACATAAAACTCAATGTGAAAAAATGCATTATAATGCCCTCTGGGAAACTTTAAACCCAAGTTAAATACTCCATTGATAAAACACCCCTAAGTGTCGACCCAGTAGTGAGGGATCTGGGAACAAACGTAGAAGGCAACCTAGCCTTTGGCCAACATGTAGCTAAGATAGTAAGAAAATCATTCTAAGTCACTCAACTTGTAGGTTAGGGTATGTCATCCAGATCCAAGGAAGTTACAGCACCATTCTACTTGACCCCTTATCAGACCTATCATTGAGTACAACGCCTCTTTTGGCATGTACCTAATCAGGCACTGGAAACAATAGGAAGACCCACAGAGGTTTTCCTCCAGAAAAGTTCATGGCATGAATACCCTGTCCTACACCGATCACCTAAAGACTATGATTCTCTATTCAGTCTCTTACAGGCTGCTGAGAGGGGATCTTTCCCTGGCTTTCAGGGCTTCATCAGACCCAGCCTGACAGATTGGTTAGACATGCACAAAACAAAAAACACCAGAAACACTAGATCCAGGGATTAGAACTTTATTTGTGACATAAACAGAATGTGCCACTGAGATGGATATGTGTTCCAAAGGATCCCCACACTATGCAATATGCTCCCCATCGATTTAAAAGAGAGTTCATCCCTCACCTTGTTTAAACAAAACCTTGACAATTGGGTGGAAAATTGTAAATTTACACCACCACCCCCATTCTGACCTTCATGTTTCTTCTTGACAGACGCCATCAATAAGAAAAGTATTATCTTAATAGCAACTTCTACACATCCCTTTGCTACAACCCAACTAGCATGCCATTCCCCCCATGGTATAGACTCCCATAATACTTGGGGGTCCAAATGGTTTGGGATGTCTGGCTAGGCATGTAATGGCCCTAGTGGTTATTAGTCTAGTAACAGCCTATGAACCTATGCATCCAAATGGACCTCCACTACAGGAGTATAAGGAGTTGTACAGTAAAGGCTCTAGCTTGTCTGGGTCTTCTTGCAGTTTTTACTGAATGGTTTGTCTGTGTGACCTTTTTACCCTTTGTTTTTGTGTGTGTGTGTGTGTGTGTGTGTGTGTGTGTGTGTGTGTGTGTGTGTGTGTGTGTGTGTGTGTGTGTGTGTCTATACATATATATATATATATATATATATATATATATATATATATATATATACAGGCAGCAAGGTAGACTACACTAAAGCAAAACAGAAACTATGAAATATTCCAGAGATGTCACCACAGGTGGGAATGTCCAAGGCACAAACAGATGTAAACACTTAGATAAACTTCAGCGAAACTTTAATAAAACAATGCAAATAAAACATATGAAAGATGAGAGCTGCATTGGACTCTAATTATCCATTGAAGCCAGCCCTTAAGGGGTGTCAACTTAGAAGACAACGTTGATTGACTTCTGTGCTGTCTATAGGTTTTTAGGCTTGGATTTTAATTATTCATTGAAGCCGGCCCCTGGGGGTGTCAGCTTAGGAGATGCTTTTGATTGGCTGTTTGCCCATTAAAAACTGAAGTCATCATTATGAGACTTAGATCCGAAGAAGGGTTATTTCCTGGACCTGAAAATGTTCATCTTTTTTATGTTTTATTTCCGTTGTTTTATTAAAGTTTCACTGAAGTTTATCTAAGCGTTTACATCTGTTTGTGCCTTGGACATTCCCAGCTGTGGTGACAACTCTGGAATAATTCTTAGTATATATACATATATATAAATATATATATATATATATATATATATATATATATATATATATATATATATATATATATATATCAGTCTATAGAAATGGGAACCTAACAATTTGATGATGTGCAGAAACAAACAGTGACACGTAATTCATTGACCTCAAATAGTCAAAGCAAAAAATATTGATCCACAAAGGACTGAAAGAAAAAATTGCACAAGTGTTTCTGTTGGGGCAAAAATCTCCCCTGTACCTCCGACACCCCTGCTAATGATATATATAATAACTCTGAGAATACACTGCAGTAGAGAAAGGGCAATCCTCACTGTACCATGATTTCAATCAGAGAAAGCTGGTAAGGTTTGGCAAGTTGATTTTTAATGAATTGTACTGGCTTTCCCCCTCATTGATGAAGGGACACCTTTGACAAAAAGTTATGCAACACACACACACACATATAGATAGAGAGATAGATAGATAGATAGATAGATAGATAGATAGATAGATAGATAGATAGATAGATAGACAGATATATACACACACACACACACACACACACATTTTATATATATATATATATATATATATATATAAATATATATATATATATATATATATATATATATATATATATATACATATATATATATATATATATATATATATATATATATATATATATATATATATATATATATATATATATATATATCTATATATCTATATATATATATATATATATATATATATATATATATATATATATATAAATATATATACATATGTATATATATATATATATATATATATATATATATAGATACACACATACCTAGATCCTCAATGCCTTTTTCCCATCTTGCAGATGGGGTCGGGGTGTCACTTTTGACAGTGACACTCACGTCGAGCCAAGGTTTACACCACCAGGTGACTAGCCCTGTCATGGTAGCTCATCCATACCATTCAATCGCACAGACACTTGCACCTACAGACAGTTTTTATAGTGTCCAGTTCATCTACTGCATGCCTTTGGAATCCGGGAGGCAAACTGAGCACCCAGAGGAAACCCATGCGACCACAGGGAGGACATACATACTGTTATTCCTTTCAGAGGGAAAGGATTTCGGCTGTGCGTGTTTTCAGTTTAGTGAAGTTTTGGAGAAGTGGAGTCAGGTAAGTAACATTCGATGAAATATAACTTCGTTGATACAAGGTAGACCCATACACACACACACACACACACACACACACACACACACACACACACACACACACATATATATATATATATATATATATATATATATATATATATATATATATATATATATACATATACATATTTATGCTATAGATATAGTGATATATAGATAAAAAATAGATATGTAGAAATACTATCAGTATAGGGAAAGCTATCACCAGGCTGTCCGTACACATGGGCAAACCATGTAAGAAAACACAAAAGGAAGGGAATAGTTATCATTATCATTTGCACAGGTTAGGAAGGAAACTGGATTGAGCAGGAAGTCCATGGCATGAACCATCTCCCTGTCTAGGAGGTGTGCTCATCTGTCTGGACATGATGATTATGCTGTTCAGGGCTGATCTTATTACTGTTTGTGAATTATTCAATTTGCATGACAAGCAAACCTGATAAATATTGTAGTGATTTCTACACAATGTCATGCACATAGCACCTGGAGGTAGCTCTCTCCATAAACAAATGCAGTTAATTATTAGGTAAACAGGACTGACATCCTGTATTTTCCCATCATCGGATGGAGATGCTGTAATCTGTAGAGTGTGAAGTCTCAACAGCATACACAGGGACAGAAGACTGTTATATTTCATACCTTAAAGTGTCACTGGAAACAATAATACAATACCTAATGTATTCTAAGTTTGCCATTGGTCTCGCAAATGGGGTGGGCATTGATGCCCATCACTGAGAAGCAAATGGGACATGCAAGAAGTGTTTTGGGCAACAGTCATCTACTATTTTTTTTTATGAGATGCTTTAAGGTGAAACAACGTGGCTTGAGAAGGAGAGGATGAAGCTCCTTTTAGCTCACAGAGGTGGTGTGAAGAGGAGGCCAAGATTTTTCTGGACAGCTTCCATAAGGAATACAGCTGAAGGCTCTTGTAGCAGAGTTATACCAGATCACAGTCTAAGACTAATGCTTGTACTACTTTAGACAATGCTGTCATCCGTACTGCTGACATTCCATGTACAGGGAAGCACTGCCATCACTTTTACAGTGACATGAGGTGTTACAATCCTTACCTGCATCACTGATGTGGAAAATGAAGTTAAGTCACAGTCATAATCCTCCATACTGAATGTACAACGTCTTTTAGTTATCCAAATAACCTGCCACTGTGTGTCACTATTGAGTTTTCCATTATGCTCTTTTGATGTGTCTATCCCATGAAGAGACTGAAGGGAGTAGGCAGATATGCAGGAGCAGAATGGAGTGCCTAAGAGAATACCAGGGTGAGTATGTATGCTGTCATAAAAATGTCTGGCTTTAAATACTAGAAATTATGTATAATATTTATTCACCAATCCAGGTACCAGTATGTATACTATCAAAAAAAAGTCTGGGTTTTAATACTAAAAATTATGTAGAATATTTATTCACCAATCCAGGTACCAGTATGATTATGCAATGCTAGAAGTGTTTCTTCATGCCTCCTCCTCTTTTTTTTAATGTCTCCAAATCTTTTGGGTATCTAATATGATGATGGGAATGGACCCCATTGCTAAGTCCAAGTATGATTAAAGTTCATGAAATTAGTATTGTTTCAGTCTTTGATGTCAGCCAAGAGTGCTCTTTCGCAGCCCCCACAATATACCCAGTAATGGCTCTTTCTGCAATTTGTAAGGGGTTACATGTATTGATAACTTATCTAAATACGATTGTAGATTCTTTTTTATAACATCCATTGCTCCTACTGCTATTGGGACTGTTTGGGTATCTTTCTTACACATTGCTCTTGTTTCTGCCTGCAGATCCTGATATTTTATGACTTTGTGTCTCTCTGTGTACAAGACGCTGTAGTCACTGGGTTTGATAATTTCAATGATCAGTGCTACTTTTGTCTTCTTTTCATGGACCACTATATCCAGGTTTCTTTCATATATCTTTTGAACTGTTGGTAATGGATGATCCCATGTGATGTAAACTTCATCATTTTCTATGCTGCTTTGTGACTCATGTTTCCAGTGATTTTAAGGCATTTTTAATAGCACAATGTTTGCACAATCCCCACTGCAACAGTCTTGCCACATTATTATGGCTTTCAGTATACAGTCCTTCTGCCATTAGTATATCACAACCAGCAACAAGGTATGCTACTGTTTCCAATTTAATTTTACAAAACCTACATTTCTCTGTTTGTCCCACATGTTCAAAGGACTTTGTAAACCAGCGTGTAAGTAGCCCATTATCTTGGGCCACTAATATTAACCTTTCATGTCTTGGTCTGAATTCACTTCTCCTTAACCATATCTGCATTTGTTCTGATTAACATGAGGTTCTTCCAGAACTATATTTATACATTTTCCACATTTCTTGCCTTATCATCTGGTCCCTCACCTTATATTCTTTCTTTTGTTTTTTGGCACATTCATTTGCTGCCTGATTTTCATCTGCTTCAGGTTTGATTTCCATTCCTGCTTGATGCCGATATGCTTCTGATAGATTAAGCAGAGAATTCATCTTACATTTATTATCCTCATGTTTCAGAAATTTCACTACTTTTGAGCCTTGTGAGGTCAGCAGATATCTGTGGAGTCCCATGATTTCAGATCTATACATGTAATCAATTTCAAGGAGGCCTATCCTTCCTTCAGAATGGGGAATATATAACCTTGGTATGCACAGATTTTTATAAATCATTTGGTGAGCATGAAGCATCCATCTTGTTTTCCTGTCTAATCTATCCAGCACGTTTTGGAGCCAATCAATCACTCCAAAACTGTAAGCTAGGACAGGAAGAGCAAATTGGTTTATAGCTTGGATTTTGTTCCAAGATGTTAATGCTGTTTTCAGGATTAATTCAAGTCTTCTTATGTATTCCTTACTAATTTTTATTTGCATTTATTCATGTTTTATTGTTGATCCTTTATCAACTCCCAAATATTTATACAGTCCCACAGTACTTGCTCAAGTTCTTTTATATCACATTCTTGTCCCAAACTAATGTTTCCTGGTACTGCAGTTTTCCTGCTTTTAAGGTTGCTTTTGCACATCTATCAAGACCAAATGACATTCTTATATCATCTGAAAAAGTTTTGGCAACTTGCAGTTGTGTTTTCAGTTCTTCATCTGATGAGATATACAGTTTTAAATCATCAACAAAGAGAAGATGAGAGGTCTTTATACTTTGTTGTTTTCTAGGAGCCAAATTATAGCCATGGCCTAAGCTGTTAAGTAGACAGCTTAATGGGTTAAGGGCAATGCAGAATAGCACCAGTAACAGAGAGTCACCCTGGAATATCCCACTTTGAATTTTTATCCCTGGAATAATAATTTGTCCTTTATCATGGCTTAATTGCAAAGTGGTTCATAGGGTCATAGGTTCATAGGTGTGTACTAGACTAATGGCCCTGGGGCCTTTACAAGCCTAAGCCCATAGGATTACCCTGGCATCATGCCACCCGACCTTAGTCCCCAGTGCCTCTGTCGAGTAAAGCCACTGGAGTGATCCCTGGGGTGAATTTTCTATTTCCCATCCACTCATCAAGATTTCTCTTGAAGAGTGCCAGTGAGGTGCTCTGCTTGACATGTATGGGAAGTCTATTCCATAGCATGAGCAGTCTCTGGGTTATGAACTTACCCCTCCAGCATGTTCTGTTGATTGTGGTAATGAGGGTGAGGTTTCTGGAGCATGTAGTGCGGAGGGATTGAGATGTCTTTAGATGTAGCATTTCTAACAGAGCTGGGTCAGACAAGTCTTTGTAAGTCAAGCAGAGATTGCCTCCAAGTAGGCAATATGAGACAGAGAATAGTTGGAGGTTTTTTAGTCTGTCCATATAGGCCAAATGTTTAAGGCCTAGGATCCTCTTTGTGAGGTACCTTTGCATCCTCTCCAGTTGTTGCAGGCGTCTAGTGAGATACATGCCAAATGGGGCATTGCACTCAATGACTGGCCTAATGAGGGAAGAGTAGAGGGAGACAATGACCTCTTTCTTCCTGGATGTAAAACCCTTAGTAATGAGATGTGCTACATAGAAGGACTTTCTGACCACAGTGACAATGTGGTGGTCAAAAGAGAGTTTGCTGTCAACCTGTGTTCCCAGATCTCTTATAACGCCTTCTGTGTTCAGTGGACTACCATTGATGTGGTAATTCATGGGAATGGGTTTTTCACAAAGGGAATGATGACACATTTTTGGCATTGAGTTTAAGGCCATGGTTCTGACACCAGTCATTTGTCTCAGTGAGGCCTTTCTGTAGGATATCAATATCACTCAAGGTGTTAATAATAGCTCCCAACTTGTAATCGTCTGCAAACTTTGTCAGCCAGAGTCCGTTCGTGTTGGCCTAGATTTCAGAGAAGTAGATACCAAAGAGGATAGGAGCCAGGACCAAACCCTGTGGGACTCCACTCATGACTGGTTGGCAGTCTGACTTGGAGTCAGCTATTTCACACTGTGGGTTCTACATGTGAGCCAGTTTGCAACTCACCTAGTGATATAGGGGTTGATGCCTAGATTAGTGAGTTTTTCTATGATTCCCGAGTGGGGACTGGTATCAGAGGCCTTGGCCAGATCAAGGTAGGCTGTGTGAACCACCTTGCCTTCATCCAAGAAGTTGACCTAGTTGAGCAGGCATGATCTACCCTTCACAAAACCAAACTGTGTGGGATCCAGAGTTTAGAGATTCCCTATATCCTTGTTTATTAGGTCCATGATGATGCATTCCATAGCTTTGCATATCAGACCAGTCAGGCTAATGTAGCGATAGTTCCCAGGGTCTGTAGTCAGTCCTCCTTTGTGGAGAGGGATGACTGTAGTAGTGCACCATTTGGTAGGGACAAAGCCTGAGGTGAGGCTTTGACTGAACAGGGCACACAGGTGAGGTGCCAGTTCACTCTGTAGTTCATGTAGAACACAGCCAGGGATATTGTCAGGTCCCATAGAAGCTGTATTCTTGGCCTTGGACAGTGCTGTTTTAACCTGTGCAGCAGTAATACTGGGTGCCTGGCAATATACTGGTATTGTGACTGGTCCCTTGGTGGGGGGGAGGGGTAAAGTTGGCACTGAATCTGTCAGCCAGTATATTGGCAATATTTGTTGGCTTGGTATAGGAGGTACCATTGTGCAGTAGCTCAGAGCAAATCTGGGTATTGCCATGGAGATTCTTTACATAACTATAGAAGGCCTTGTGGTTTTCTTTACCATCTGCTGCATTTCTGTTTTCATGCCCAGCTTTAGAGCATTTGATGAGGGATCTCAACTTTATGTTGAGGCTGATAAGGGAGTTTTTCCATTCTTGGGACCTCACCTTATTCTGCATCAGTTTCCTCCTTCTGTTGTAGAGTTTGTTTATGGCAGGGGACCACCAGATTGGCTTCTTTTTTTTGGAGGAGAGCATCTTGATTCTGTTGGGTATGGCAAGATCCATGCATTTGTGTACATGTTCATGCAGTGCATTGGCATATGATTCAGTGGTCATGCAAATGATCTCCATTTGCATTTTGCATGGGTGCTATGAAATTAGCCACCTCTGTTTTTAGGAGCCAAAAGTTAGCTTTGGAAAAATTATTCATGGTGGTTACCTTTGCAGGGGTGGGAGGCACATGGATTTCCAAGGTGATTAGTCTGTTATCGGATCTAACCAGGGAGGAATTGACTATTGGTGTATTGGTGTAGTGCAACGGTCGCCCATGTTAGTAATAACCAGATTAAGGATGTTGCTACCTCTAGTGGGGATCAGAACGAGCTCATCCAGGGCATTGGAATTAATGAATTCCAGGAAATGTTGGGCAAGTGTATTGGTTCATGAGTAGTTTTCCCAGTTAATGGAGGGGTAGTTGAAGTCGCCCAGTATGAAAGTGTTAGGTTGGACCCTACTATTCTCCAGGCTGTTTAAGAACATGGAGTGTGAGTCTTGGGACATGGTTGGGTACCTATAGCAGGCTACGACCTGAATCATTGTGTTACCCAATGTTAGCTGCACCTGAAGTATCTCAGATGAGTTATGTTGGGCTACTAGTCTGGAGGTGTTTGCATCCTTTATGAATATGGAAATACCATCACCTTTGAAGCTTCGGTCCAAGTTCTGAGGCCGAAAGGTGTGGAATGAGTTATAGTCTGGTAGTGTAGGGGTGCTTCCTGCTACCTTGAACCAGGTCCCTGTTACTGCACAAATGTCGATGTTCTCCATTTTAAAGAGTGCTTCAAGTGAGTGCATTTTGAGATTTAGACTTCTAGCATTGAGCAGCATGACCCTCAGATTGCATTTGTTTGTAGCTGTTACGGTGGTAATTTGGTCTTTGGAACACCATCTAAAAAAGGCACTATAGGGGTGGCAAGAGCCTTGGCCAGTATCCAGAAGCCCAGGGGTGACAGATGCAAGCCATCTCTGGTAAAGCATCAAGGTCTGTCAATCATGTCTTCCCAGGAAGACAGATACTGGATCCCCTTAAAATGACACCAGAAACTTAGCCAGTTGTTGAAATATATCATTTTCTGCTTGTACTGCAGTATCATTCTGGCTGATGGTAGGATGCTGCTCATGGCTAGGGCAATACCCGCCTGGGCTACTTAATTCAAGAGCTCCTCTTTTTATGTAATCCAGGGAGGTACATCTCAGGTCATTCACACCCACATGTACAATGACACAGTCATATTTGTACCTGTTGTTGAGGGATCTGAGTGCATGCATTATGTGGTGGATCATGGCACCTGACAGGCAGCTGACTTTTACTTTCTCCTTATTCAACCTAGTGAGTGGGACATCAGTGTGTCTCACTATCGATTCACCTATGACTAGTATGTCAGCATGCTGTTTTGCCTTAGGGGCTTTGGTTGAGTGGCACGCTGTTTAGGAGTATGTGTCTCATGATTAGTGTTGTGTTGTGGTGGTTGAGTGCATTTCTGCCTTGGAGGTCTTTGCTGTTGGGTAGATTTTTATTGAGAGCATCCATGAAGGTGGTGTGGTTTGTGTTTTTATGTGAAGGCAGTGCTGGTGTGTGTTCTGAAGGGCTGTGCATTCCATGTAGTGTAGTGCAAGTGTTGACCTTCTCCTCTTGACCAGCTATTCTGGTCTTGGCTAGAGATTGCGTGGCTTCCAGTTTGAATATATAAGGGTATCTCTCGCAAGTCTGAGTGTTGGGACATAAGAGGAGAGGGTTATCAGTGTACATAAGGCAGTTGCTACATTGCCTCAGGATGCCCAGGTTCATCAGTTTAATATGAGTATGCACAGGGAACTGACCTTTAGACATGCCTAGAGGGGTGAACATTAATACTAAGTACTGGAGCTGTTTCCTTGTAGGACATTTAGTGCTGGTAGCACTTTTGTGTGCTATAATAATTGCTACAAGAAGTCTGGTAAAGTGCTAGACTAATAAGCTAGTAAAAGTGCAGGAGAGGAGAGAACTAATAGATCTAAGGGAAAAATTGAAGAGCAGACTTTGGCACCACTCAGAAGTTTACAAACAGTCCTGGATACACCAAATCTGTATCTGGAGTAAAGTAGTTACAGGGAAGGTGAGAAACAAGTGCAAACACTGGCTTTTAAACCAGAAAGTTGAAAGATATGGAAAAACTGCCCAAATGGCCAATATACTACAATTTCTGGGCCAAAAGCCACTCCTCTTGTGGTAGATAGGCTACCTAGTGCTTACCACTCCCACTGATAAGCTAGAAGGCTGCCACTGTTTCATGGTCACTGTAATGTAGTCGATCAGTGCAAGGTGTATCTTATACTTTATTAAACACTCTTTTATCCATGAATGTGGGATACTATCAAATGCTTTTTGTAGTCAATCCATGCCATACTTAGATTCTTCCTCTTATTACAGTTCTCCACTATGATTTTATTTAACGACAAATGATCCTTTGTTCCATATAACTTTCTTTTATTGCCCTTTTGTTCTATTGCCATAATTGAGTTTTCTTCCAAATGACTATAAACTCTGACAGCATCAGTTACTGTATATAGTTTATATGTGGCCGGAAGGCAAGTTATTGGTCTATAATTTTTAGGGTAGCTTGCAGGTTCACTTGTAAGTAGGAGCATTGTTTTTCCTGTTGTTAGCCAGGTTGGTGTCTGTTCAGAGTGTGCTTATAACTAGTTCTTACTCATGGCTAAATCTTTGTGCAAAGATGTTAATACTTTTAAACAAAAGTTAGGCACTGCATCTGGGCCTGGGGTTTTCCAACCAGAGACTTTTCTTATCTTTGTTTCATTCTCTCTGGCTGTTACTTCATCCCATTCCATATCCTGTACCTTTAAACTTCTTATTCTTTCTTTTACTTCTTCTATCCATTTAACATCTTTGTTATGTTCCCCAGGATCTTCACAGATACTTCTCCAAAATGTATCTATTTCTTCTTTTTTTTTTGTGGTCTTTCAATTCCTTTTACCTTGTTTCCCAATTCTCTATAAAACTTTTTTGGGTCATCAATAAATTGCTTATTTTGCACTTTTCCTTTGCTTATGTTGTTTTTAATTTCTTCAAGTCTTTTGGGTTTCTAATACCATGATGGGAATGGATCCCATTCCAAAGTCAAAGTATGACTAAAGTTCATGAAACATGAAATTAGTATTGTTTCACCCTTTGATGTTAGTCAAAAGTGCTCTTTGTAGCACCCGCAATGTGCCCAGTAATGACTCCTTCTGCAATTTGTATGGTGTCACATGAATTGGTAACATATCTAAATACACTTGTAAATTCTTTTTTATAAGACCAGTTGCTCCTACTACTACTGGAACTGTCTGGGTATCTTTCTTCCACATGGCTCTCGTTTCTGCCTGCAGATCAAGGTATTTTATGACTTTGTGTCTTTCTGTACACAAGACACTGTAGTTACTGGGTGTGGCGATTTCAATGATCAATGCTACTTTTGCCTTCTTTTCTTGGACCACTCTATCTGGTTCTCTAGCATCTATCTTTTGAACTGTTGGTATTGGGTGATCCCATGTGATATAAACTTCATCATTTTCTATGATTCTTTGTGGCTCATGTTTCCAGTGTTTTTCAGCCACTTTGATACCATAATATTTGCACAATCCCTAACAGTCTTGCCACATTATTATACCTTTCAGTATACAGTCCCTCTGCCATTAGTGCATCACAAACAGCAACAAGGTGTGTGACTGTTTCCAATTCGGTTTTACAAAACCTACATATGTCTGTTTCTCCCACATGTTCAATGGACTTTGTAAACCAGTGTGTACGTAGCCCACTATCTTGGGCTGCCAATATTAATCTTTAATTTCTTGATGTGAATTCACCTCTCCTTTACCATTCCTGCATTAATTCTTCAGCAACATGAGGTTCTTCTAGAAGTTTTCTATACTTGCAACTATATTTATATTTTTTCCACATTTCTTGCCTTCTCATCTGGTCCTTCACCTTATATTCTTTCATTTTTTAGCACATTCAGTTGCTGCCTGTTTTTTATCCACTTCTGGTTTGATTTCCATTCCTGCTTGATGGTGATATGCTTCTGCTAAATTAAGAAGAGATGTTATCTTAGATTTATTTTCCTCATGTTTCAAAACTTTCCCTACATTTGGATCTTGTGAGGTCACTAGATATGCGTGGAGTCCCACTATTGCAGATCTATTCATGTAATCAATTTCAAGGAGACCCATCCCTCCTTTGGAACGGGGACTATATAATCTTGGTATACACTGATTTTTATAAATCATTTGGTAAGCATGAAGCATCCTTCTTGTTTTAATATCCAGTCTATCCAATACTTTTTGGGGCCAGTCAATCACTCCAAAACTATAAGTTAGGACAGGAAGAACAAACTGATTTATAGCTTGGATCTTGTTCCTAGATGTCAATGCTGTTTTTTAGGATTAATTTAAGCCTTCTAAATAACTCCCTACTGAGTTTTATTTGCATTTGTTCATGTCTTATTATTGTTGATCCTTCATCAATTCCCAAATATTTATACACTACCTCTTGCTCAAGTTCTTTTATATTACATTCTTGTCCCAAACTGATATTTTCTTGGTGCTGCAGTTTTCCATTTTTAAAGGTTGCTTTTGCACAATTATCAAGACCAAATGACATTACAATGTTGTTTTTCTTTCGGCTTTTCCCAGTTAGGGATCACCAAAGCGGAATTCCGGTCCGCTAATGATTGTCAGTAAATTTTTACGGTGCCGAGGTGCCAGCCTGACGCCCAACCTTCAATGAAGGCATGCCCATTCACGCATGTCTTTTGAACCCCACTCGACCACGGGGAGAACATGCAGACTCCACACAGAAGGCACTCCAGCCAAGAATCGAATGGGAGAACCTCTTGCTGTGAGGCGACAACTCTACCATTGCACCACAACAGCTTTTTCGCACCAAATACGTTTTGACAACCTGTAGCTGTGCTTTCAGTTCCTCATCTGATGAGCTATACAGTTTTAAATCATCAACAAAGAGAAGATGAGAAGTCATTAGACTTTGTTGTTTTCTAGGAGCTAAATTGTAGTCATGGCCTAAGCTGTTAAGTAAATAGCTTAATGAATTAATGGCAAGGCAGAATACCAATGGTGACAACGAGTCACCATGGAATATACGCCCTTTTAATTTTTATCCCTGGGATAATAATCTGTCCTTTATCATGGCTTAATTGTAAAGTGGTCTGCCACTGTTTCATGGTTACTGTAATGTAGTCAATCAGTGTAGGGTGTATCTTATACATTTTTAAGCACTCTTTTATCCATGAATCTAGGATACTATCAAATGCTTTTTTGTAGTCAATCCATACCATACTTAGATTCTTCAACTTCTTACAGTTCTCAACTATAACTTTGTTTAACAACAAATGATTTTTTGTTCCATATGACTTTCTTTTATTGCCCTTTTGTTCTACTGCCATAATTGAGTTTTCTTCTAAATGACTATAAATTCTGTTGGCACCAATTCCCATGTATAGTTTAAACGTTGTTGGAAGATAAGTTATTGGTCTATAATTTTAAGGGTAGCTTGCAGGTTCACTCTTAAGTAAGAGCATTGTTTTCCTGTTGTTAACCAGTCTGGTGTGTGTTTGGGGTGTGCATATATATAGTTCTTAATCATGGCTAAATCCTGGTGCAAAGAAGTTAATACTTTAAGCCAAAAGTTAGGTATTGCATCTTGGCCTGGGGTTTTCCAGTTAGATGCTTTTCTCAACTTTGTTTCTCTGGTTGTTATTTCATCCTATTTCATATCCTGTACCTTTAAACTTCTTATTCTTTCTTTTACTTCTTCTATCCATTTAGCATCTTTGTTATGTTCCACAGGATATTCATAGATACTTCTCCAAAATGTATCTACGTCCTCTTTTATTGGCAGTCTTTCAATTCCTTTTACCTTATTCCCCAATTCTCTATAAAAGTTTTTTGGATCACCAATACATTGCTTATTTTGTGCTTTTCCTTTATATTTATCATTGTATCTTCTAAGTCTTTCCGCCTGTTTTGAAATTTTTAGTTTGATATCACCAATAGTGCTTAATAGATCCTGGTCTGTTCTAATATTGCGCATTGCTTTTATCACATCTATCTTTCTTAGTATTTTTGTTTATCTATTCCCTCTTCTATAATCTTCTAACAATGACACTTCTTGTCTTAGCTGCTTTATAGTTGTCTATATTCAATATTTCCATGATGGTATTCGCTTCCGCCCCCTCTTTTCCCTCGCTACCCTGTGTTCCTGTGGTAGACCTTTATCAGTTATTAATTTAGCAGCACAGTAATATATTCTGTTAGCTTCTGTTATACAGCATGGATCTCTATGGACAGTCCTAATTACTGTGATCATTTGTTTTATCAAGCTACTGACTTTTGTGGTTTTATTAACCTTCCGCAGTCTATTTCTCTCATTGATCTTGATATATCTGTCTTTGTCTATTAAATCAAGCAACTCTTCTCTTTTTCTTTTTCATTTCATTTTCTTCCATACTGAGGGACATCCCTTGTTCTCCATTTCCTGCGGGCATTCTATAGAAAGTTCTATACCATCTTCAATTTCATCCTGTGTCATCTGTTCTGTCATATGGGAACTTACTGGCCTATCACTCCTCAACATTAACTGTGTCAGTGTTTCCACAGTTTCCTGTTCCTTTCCTTGCTGTCTAGCTTCAAATGAACATTTATACTGGCGTCCATCGGAAGGCTCCAAAATATCTTGATATGGCACCTGATCAGTTGCTTCCTGTTCCACTGGTTTCCCCTTAATTTGGATATCCATTAATCTATCCTGTTGTGGTGCTTTCTGTATTTGATTTACTATACTGAATCATTCTCTTTGCAGCTGTTCCATAACCTCAGTTTCTATTTCTCTAACTTCACCATTACTAATCTCTTTTTCTACTTTTCCTCTTAGTCTTCTTATTTTTTGTATTGTAAAGTTTTCCATGTCTGGATTCCTTTGCCTATATTTTTCTTCAAATATCCTCGGTGCTGCTCGTTTGTATTGGTTAGTTTTGCTTTCTCCTTTGCATAAATATTACACCATATTAAATCTCTTTTCCTTTCCCATGTCCATTTTTCTTCTTCACATGTCTCCTGATCTTCTTGTTTTTCCTTATTCTGGGGACACACTCCATCATGGTGTGATGTCATCTGTTTTAGACCATCTACACTAAATCCTTCACTTTGTAGGCACTCCATAACTTCAACTTCTATTTCTTTAACTTTTGCTTTACTAATTATCTTTTCTACATTACATCTTTGTGCTATTAATCTTTTTATTGTGAAATTTTCCATATCTGGATGCCTTTGCCTGCATTTCTCTTTGAATATCTTTGAGACTGCCTTCTCTATATTAGTTAACTTGGCTTTCTCCTTTGCATAAATATTGCACTATAGCAAATCTCTCTTGCTTTTTCATGTCCATATTTATTTTTTATATTTTTCACATATCTCTAGGTTTTATTGTTTATATTTTCTCACTTCCTCAAATGCTTCTTTTTCCAAAGAGATCAAAGTTTCTTTATCTATATGCTGTTTTTTCAAAAGTCTGTTGTATTAATGAACACAAATTTTTATTTGAAGCTTGTGACAGTTTTTCCTGCAGATGTATTTTTCTTTTCTGTAATTTCTCTCTTAATTGTTTTGTATATCTTGTATCTGGAAACTCTGGGCTTGTTGCGTAATAGTAACAATACATAATTACTTTTTTATCCTCAGTAGTCCACTCTATCATCTTTATGGCTCTTCTTTAGCCAATCAATTTTTGTCATTTTTGTGGACTGCTACTTTCTTCTGTAATGGGGGGGTGGGGGGGCTTCATTTCCTTTGCTCCTGTATAGGCGGACAAATAGTCCTTCATGTTAAGAGATTTTGTTCTCACATTGATGAGGTTGGCAGTGAGTATATATTTAAAAAATGCTTCTGACATCCATGATTATTTAATGTTTTGCAGAGTATATTATGTCTAACTGTATCATTAGCAACAATAATTAGAATAAAGTTTTCATTGTGTTTGTATTTTTCTTTCTCCCACCATCTTTCTCCTCTTGCATGCATTTAATAATACCAGTAATGAAGAAAGTTTCAAAAGCCTGGGCCAGGTCACAATAACATTTGTTTGGTTTACATTTTTGTTTATTCCCATTTGTTTCACTATTATATGCAGCAGCACAGCAACCTGCAGTCAGCCCACCAGTAAGGCTTATTTCCCCCCACAGGTGGCAGCAGTAGACCCACCAGCACCACCAGAAGAAGTACCCAGCATATCTGGGTCCCAGCCTGCCACAGATGCCTCCACAACTCCTGCCCTGCCTGCACTAACAGCACCAGTTAGTCCTGCATCAGGGACTGGTACAGTGGTACCTGCCAGATGCAGGCGACACTTTTGTCACCTACTGGAAACTGGCAGATAATGTGGGGGATATCACAGTCAGGAGGTTAGATGCCCACATTGACCACAAGGAGACCCTACTCTAGTGAATTATTGAGTCACATCCATGCACAGTACCCAAGGTGACATGCAGTTCCCTCTGGATCTCAACTGGCAGAGCCTGCATCTGCAAATGCCCAATCCTATCCCTTAGCCAGGTATTCCTCTCCCTTTTGTGCCCATACCCATCCCTGCTTGTTGTATAATCCTTCCCTCATTGTTGTCTTCCCTGTTTTTCTGATGCCTTCTTCACCATTGTGTTGCACCTCGCTAATTGTGTTACCAAACACCAAGTCAGTTTTGTCTGGCTTCTTCTGCTACCCACCTTGACCTTCCAACTTTCATCTTACTTCACTTACTTACTGCCGCAACTTCCCCTTGTTTCATGCACAAACACTGAGCATCTGTCTTGCAAAAGGAAAAAAAATACCTTACCTTCCCCATCTTCCTCCTGCTCATTCCTTAGTTTTCTGCTTATATCATCATTTTTATCTATTTCCTATATCCCAATGTCCACCCTTTAATCTAGTTAAAGACTGGGACCAAGCCTGACTGAAGTTTATTATGCAGATATGCACTCCAATATTCCAAATGTGTGTTTGACCAAAACGGATTATGACTGCAAACTGGGCAGTGCTGTCTACATGTCTATTAATACTAAAAGGCTCTAGCAATGGCTGAAATATGCACCTGCCTGATCTGATGAAAGCTGTTTCAAGTTAAATGCAAAAAAGTACAGTATAGTAGCATTTGGTAAAAAAGCTGTTCCCATCTCATATATATTAAATAGTCCTCCTCTTCAGACAAACATGGTCACTCATTCACTCATCATGTTACCATGTTAATTTCCAAAGGAATGTCTTCAAGATCCAAAGAAATCATCCTGCCACTGTTCTCTTCCCTTATCAGACCCATGATTGAATACAATATCCTCTTTGATATGTATAAATTGAAGCATGTTGCTCAACTAGAAAATCCCTAAAGATACCTTACTAAAAAAATCAAAGGTCTTAAATATTTCAAAAATCTCAATACTTTAGCACAACTTTAGCACAACTCTCACTATATTCATTGGCCTACTACCTGCTCCAAGGTGACCTGTGTTTTATCTTATGAATCATGAAAGACCCAGTCCTATTTGACCTTTTCTTTCTTTGCAAAACTAGTTGCTCTACAAACACCTTAACTAGGGTCATAGGTTCACAGGTTCATAGGTAGGTATTAGGCTACTGGCCCTAGGGCCTATATAAGCCTAGCCAAAAAGGTACCATGGCTTTCGCCACCCAAGAAAATTATTTTTCTGTGCCCTTGTCAAGCAGAGCCACAGAGGTAATCCCCGGGGTGAATTTCCTATTTCCCATCCAATCATCAATATTTTTCTTGGAGAGTGCTAATGAGGAGCTTTGTTTGATATAGATAGGTAGTTTGTTCCAGAGTATGGGATGTCTCTGTGATAGGAATCTATCTCTCTAGCATGTTTTGTTTATTGTGGTGACAAGGTTTACCTCCGTGTAGCTTGGACGGATTGGGATTTCTTTAAGTGGAGTATGTCTACCAGCTCTGGGTTTGACATAGATTTGTATGTTGGGCAGAGATCGCCTCTGAGTAGGCGATATGTGACAGAGTAAAGCTGGAGTTTCTTGAGACAGTCTGCGTAGGGCATCTGTTTGAGGCCAGTAATCCTCTTTGTGAGATATTTCTGTAGCCTTTCCAGTTGTTGTAGATATCTTGTGAGGTACATACCAAAAGGGGCATTGCACTCTATAATGGGTCTAATGAGAGTCGAGTAGAGGGGAATAATGACCTCTTTTTCCTGGATAAGAAATGTTTTGTGATGAGGTGTGCAACGTAGAAGGATTTCCTGACTACTGTAGTGATGTGATTATCAAAGGAGAGACTACTGTCCACCTGTGTCACAAGGTCTCTTATCACACTTTCGGTGTTAAGTAGGCTACCACCTATGCGGTATTAGATGGGTATAGACTTTTTACCAAAGGGGATGACAATGCACTTTTTGGCATTGAGCTTGAGGCCATGGCTTTGACACCAGGCATCTATCTCAGTGAGACCCTTTTGTAGGATGTCCACATCGTTAGGAGTTTCGATTATGGCTCCTAGATTGCAGTCATCTGTGAACTTCATTAGCCAAAAACCTTCGGTTTTAGCATGTACTTCAGAGAAGTAGATACCAAACAGGAGAGGACCCAGGACTGAACCCTGTGGTAGTCCACTTGTCACTGGTCTGAAGTCAGATTTGGAGTCTGCTACTTTAACAGTGTAGGTTCTGTCAGTGAGCCAATTGGCAAACCATCTTGTGACATTGGGATTTACACTTAGTTTAGTGAGTTAGTGAGTTAATCTATAATTCCAGAGTGAGGAATGGTGTGAAAAGCCTTGGTGAGAGCTAGATAGGCTGTATGAACCACCTTACCCTTGTCTATGGCTTTGGTGACTACTATCAGATTTAGGAGACATGATCTGCCTTTTACAAACCCGAACTGGGTGGGGTCCAGAATTTGGAGATTACCAATGTCTTTGTTTATAAGTTCCATGATGATACATTCCACAGCCTTGCAGACTAGGCTCGTCAGGCTAATGGGGAGATAGTTCCCAGGGTCCATGTTGGCTCCCCCTTTGTGGAGTGGGATAACCATTGCTGTGCACCATTCAGTAGGCACAAAGCCTGAGCTGAGGCTATGAGTGAACATGGTGCTTAGATGGGGTGCCAGTTCGTTCTGTAGTTCATGTAAAATGCAGCCTGGGATGTTGTCTGGTCCCATGGATGCTGTGTTCTTGACTTTGGAGAGTGTGGTTTTTACCTGTGCAGCCATGATTACAGGAACTTTGCATTCTTCCGGTATAGAGATGGGCCCTTTAGGAGGTGAGAGGGGGGTAAAGTTAGCACTGAACCTATCTTCCAGAATGTTGGCAATACCAGTTGGTTTTGTATATTTAGTGCCATTGTGCTGTAACTCAGAGCAGATCTGAGTGTTGCCATTGAGATTCTTGACATAGCTATAGAATGCTTTGTGGTTGTCTTTAGAATCAGTGGTGATTTTGTTTTCATAACTAGCTTTAAAGGATTTTATGAGGGATCTCAGCTTCTTACTGAGGCTGACCAGGGAGTTCCTCCAATCATGGGATTTTACTCTTTTTTGCAACAGTTTCTTTCTTCTCTTATAGAGTTTGTTTAGGGGACCACCAGATTGGCTTCTTTTTTTTGGAGGATAGCATCTTGGTTCTGTTAGGGATAACACAATCCATGCACTCATATAAGTGCTTATAAAGTGCATTTGTGTAGGATTCAGATGTCGTACCTATATTGTCCATCTACATGGGTGTCGTGAAGTTTGCCACTTCTGTCTTAAGAAGCGTGAAGTTGGCTTTGGAGAAATTTTTTTACGGTGGTTTCCTAATGGGGGTGGGGGTGGGATGTGGATGTCTAGGGTGATTAGCTTGTGATCGGATCTGACCAACGAGGAATTGATCTCTGGTGTGGAACACTTGTCACCCATGTTGGTAATGAGCAGGTCTAGGATACTGTTGTCCCTGGTAGGGGTGTGCATAAGTTGATCCAAGGCGTTGGAATTTATGAATTCCAGAAAATGTTGAGCAAAGCAGTTGGTACATGAGTAGTTTTCCCAGTTAATGGTGGGGTAGTTGAAATCGCCCATTATTAGGGTGTTGGGTTGTACCCTAATATTTTCCAGTGTATCAAGAAATGAGGAGTAGGAATCCTGGAGCATGGTGGGGGATCTGTAGCAAGTTACAATTTGGATTGTGGTCTTGCCCAGTTAGTTGCACTTTAATCTTGGATGCATTATGCTGAGCAACTACCCTGGAGGTGTGGATATCCTTAATGAATATGGACACTCCTCCACCTTTAGCGTTTCGGTCCAGGTTAGATGGCCGAAAGATGTGGTATGAATTATAGCCTGGTAATGCAGGGGTGCTCTCTGGAGCCAATTGTATATCAGTAAAAAACAAGACTTACTGAAGTGATAGGCTAGCATATGGAATAAGTTATCATTACGGGTCAAACAAAGTACTAGTTTGATGACCTTTATATCCCTGATCAATTTGGGAAGAAAGCATTAGTAAGTGCTTGAAAAGGGAGACGTGAACTTTAAAGTGTGTACTTAAAAGTGCAAATGGCTAGGCACCATAAGGTCCTTGTGATTGCTTGCCTAGAATTTTTCCTTTTTTTCCTATCTTCAGTCATATACTAAGGCCCTTCATAACCATTGTGCGAACCTCTGTCTGTAATCTTTATGGAGAAAGCTGAGAAAGATTTTTGTTTCATTAACACACTATCTCTGTATTCTTAAAGGAGCAGTATCTTCTACTTCTCCATCCATGATGTGTCTCCTAAGAAGAATCACAGAAAAAAATGGTAGAAAATATGCACCCAAAATTATTCTCACGTTTCATCTGATGTACAATGAAGGGCATCAACGGGCAGCTTATTTGCATGGCAGATTGAAGTCTAACCTGCTGTAAGTACTTTATTATAATGGTTCACAAAGGCACTTTGTCTGAAATTGCAGTCCTGTATTGCTGTTTATACTGTTAAGAAAACAGGCCCTACAGCAGCATAATTTCCATAAGGTCAGATGTGGAATTTCAACTATCTCACTAGACGTATGTAATGAGCCATGCATCCACAGTGCTGCCCACTGAAACCCAGCTGAGTGCACAGCATTCCACAGAATTGAGCTCAGTGTTCAGTATGAGCTGAGCCCTAAGTGTCATAATCATCATGCCCAGCCAGGAGAATTTGCACTACTTAAGTATAAGGAAAAGCAGACAGACCCATCCCTCTCTTGAGAAAGACATAGACCATAAACTTGTGAAACTGTAGCAGCTGAATCCAAATGTAATTGTCATGGCATATGAAAGCTCTGCTTGTACAAGGTAAGTGCTACTTTTTATGTTAATTTTATCAGGTATGGCTGTTTTTAAGTGCTATTGTAGTTGTTTACATAAAATGGCATACATTGGCCAATATGTTTAAGTGTTTTGAGAAGGTGTGCTGAGATGGGTGCTGGCACTGGTAAAGGAATTGCTGGACTGAAAGATTGTTAAACATAATGGGAGGCACACCTATTAGAACTTACACTTACTGATATCTCAATTCAGTGCACTCTGGCTGGCTTTCTGATACCAGTTTCAATAAAAAAATGTTTTGCCTGTTGTATAGGTTGCACACATGTCATATACAAAACTCGTTTTAGTCCTGAGAGAAAATAGACATGTCAACTTAAGTCAACTGCAGTATTATAGGTTTTGTACTGTGCGGGACGTTTGATCAGTAAACTTAAATGTCTGATGTTAATTAAGTAGTGTAGACAGAGATATGCAATTGCCAGGCACACAAACATCGTACTACATGGGGAAGATGGAGACTAGTATTGTAAGAATATTTTAGGGTCATTCAGGAACAAGATGTTAATACCAAGGATTTCCATACCTACAAAGCAATATTTTAAAAAAGCAAAGCATAAACACAGTGAAAATTGATTAAAAAAAACACAGAAACAAAAATTATCTGAAGTTGCGAATTAGGAACTACTCCCGACCCTCTTTCTCCTTGGCTGAAGGCTCTTTGGCCTGGATCCTGCTGACTGGGCCCACCAGGACAGTGCTTGGTAAGATCTGGTGGTAATACAGTTAGTGGTCAGGACAGTAGTTATGAAATAGTGTGCCAGAGAGTCACTAACACAACATATGCCACTGAACTAAGAGCTGCTCATCCAGCATGGGAAGGTAGGTCCACAGGTGCTGAGCCATTGGGTGAACTACATCTCCAAAAGATGGCAGAGTTTCTGGCCTCTGTCAAAGACAGTGACACCTTCACATAGTCCTACAATGTGGTGCTAGATGCTGTTACAAAGCTTAAGTGGTCAACAGGATTACCAACTGGAGATGCCCAAGCAAAGATAGGCCTCTTTCTGTGTAAAACTGCCTGTAAATACTATTGACCCCTTAGCCACTGTCCATATCATTAAAGCTGCATGCTTTATGGCATACAAGGAACATCAGGAATCAACCCTGCATGGCCTCCTACACAACAAATGCAAATGAAATATTCATTTGTAATGTTATTATTCATACACCCCAGTTTCATGTACACTTCTGGTGCTGGATCATGCATATACAGAATATTGTACTTTGGTGTACTAACAGGTGAATCTTTATCCTGCACTAGCACTTTGAAAATGCTGCTACCTGATATTAGAGATTGTGCAACCTCTGATAATTGTGGGGGATGAGCTGACAGAGTTAGGGAGTGCAGTGTGTGCATGTGTATGCGTGTGCACATGTGTGCATGTGTGTTTGAGACAAGGAATGTGGCAACTACTTTCCCTGCACAGACCATGGACACATACACTCTTCTTAGGACACCTAGGAGAAACAAACTCCACATAGCTAAGAATGGTTTCTGAGGAAACAATTAATTATGAAAATGTGGTACCCCACTAGTGGACACATGTCAGAATCTGTCCCTAGCACCCATTGGTGAAGAAGTAGACACAGGGGAATTGGGAATGGTGTTCACTGGTGATATGGTTCCCACACTCCCCTTGTTGTTGGTGTGTCAGCTGCCACAGCCGAGCATATGTACAGAGCCATCATGAAAGCTCAGGCTAGTACGACCACAGCCATGGTGGACTTAGTAATGGTGATAAATGTTGTGCAAGATGACCAATTAAAGTGAATTTCCCATATGTGTGATAGTTTAAACTCAGTCACATACTGGAATTTGCAATGTCCTCTCAAGCTCACCTGTTAAGAAAGAAGCTTTCTTACTGATACCACCATAGATGCTATATAGATGCTACAGATCATGCTCTGCCAGTTCTATCACTTTCACAGTTACATCTGTTTTGGAGGTGTCTGTGTTGAGGAGAGGGCTTCCCTATGGTTGTGGCAGTTGCATCTCATAGCAGACATCACTCATGGTCATGCAGTATGCCAACATCTAGCCAGGGTCATGGTTCAATCAGTGTAACTCCTAATAGAGCTAAACTTATGGGTGAGTGCAAGCACACGATGTTCAGACATGTACAATGCATGTCTCTGATGTGTCCAGTAGATCATGCTACAGAGTTGCAACAACTTTTGCAGTTGTGTCCCAGAAAACACATACTCATACCAGCATCACAGACCACTGAACATCACACACACACACACACACACATACACACACACACACACACACACACACACACACACACACACACACACACACACACACACACACACACTCACACACACACATGTGCACATACACACACTGCAACTGACCCTTCACAAAACCTTTTATGGTAAGCTGCTCCATCACACACATGCACGCACGCACACACACGCGCACACACACACACACACACACACACACACACACACACACACGCACACACGCACACACGCACACATGCACACATACATAATGAAATGCTATACACACATAACAGTATGTAGCCATTTTCAGCACTTACACATTTCCCTGTGAAAGTCATCCACACAAGTGCTACTTTCCCCATCTGTAGAAACTGTGCAAATTATAGCTGTGCCCTGCTCTTTGTACACTGTTACTTTGGCTGCCTATGCACAGAAAAGCACAATCTGGTGTTGGTTTTACATGCATCAGGCTTACTGTAGTGTATTTTCTTTACTCTGTTCTACCATGTTCTGAAGGTATTTGCAGGTCACTGTCTTTTTGCCCATGTCACAGCATTCTGTGCTTGCCTCCATCTGGCATGGTCATTCCCTGCTGTTAGCTCCTCCTCTCCTCATCTAACTCAGCCTCCACTGCCTGGTGTACTGGAGACTGCTGCTCCTTCAATGCCCACCCTGCTGCAATTGCCTCTTAAGTATGATAATCTACAAAGTTGCACACACTGAATTTTTTTTGAACATGCACCAGGATCATATAGCAGAGTATCACTGGATGAATCCAGAAAGCAAAATTGTGCCTTAAATAGCTCAAAAACATGCTTTCTCCTGTGTCCTGGAACAGGGAGGTAGTACATCCCCCTCATTTAGTCATGGGAAGTGCAAGCAATGATCCTTCCAATTACGGTCTGATGCCCCATGTAGGTCCATGTAGTTAATGATTAAAGAATAAAGTGAGCTTATGGAAAGGGACTCCTAACTTCCCAGCTGTGGCTCATAAGTATGTGCCTCTGAAATGGTATGTTAAAAAGAGAAAGCTATTTTTTCTGACCAATAAATAAGTACCTCGCTTATTATTATGATTACTAAAATGCATCATGATGCTAGATCTGTTTTTCTATTATTTTTTTTAAGTGAGTCCAAGTAACAGTTTAAAACTTTACCCTGGTACCATCTAGTAATCCTCTTGGCTTTGTCCTGAAGCCTTAACGTGGGGGAAATAGGTGAAGTACAAAATACCATAAAGAGTGGCATCTATGCTCACTGAGTAATAAAATGAGATACCCATAGATGTTTTTGGGCATACCTAATTGATAAGGTTAAGGCTGATTAGAGAAGATTTAAATTGTTCAGTATACAGGCTGCAAATACTATAGACAGGGATTTTTGTCACTGGCTTACAAGAAACTACAGTCTTCCTTGATATGACGGATATTTTTGATAAAGATCACAATTCTCAAAGTACTATATACATTATATATATATATATATATATATATATATATATATATATATATATATATATATATATATATATATACATATATATATATATATATATATATATATATATATATCGGTGTTGGACACCCTATCTAATGGACACAAAGCCAACACTTAGGAGATTAGAGTCAAAACATCAAATAAACAAATGTCACATGTTCTGTGCATACTACAGAGATTACCCTATAGTGGACTAAACCGATGGCCAATGATTTTGCAGGGAGCAAGTCCCCCCCACACCCTGCTAACTAACTATCCAATATCATACAATCCCTGAGGAAAAGTAATATTCTCTTACCTGGGAACAGTCAGTTTCACACACCTATTGACTATCTATCTGCATCAACTAAATGGAGTCGACCAAACAGGTGTCAGCATTGTGCCCTTTTCATAGGTTCATAGGTTCATCGGTTTGTACTAGGCTATCAGCCCTAGGGTCTATACAAGCCTAGCCATAACAATTCCCTGGCTATTTCTTCCCACAGTATTTACTTCCCTGGACCCCTGTCTAGCAGGGCGACTGACGTGATCCCCAGGGTGAATTTCCTATCTCCCATCCAATCATCAAGGTTCCTTTTAAAGAGGGACAAAGAGGGCTCTGCTGGACATGTATGGGCAGTCTAGTCCAGAGTCTGGGGAGTCTCTAGGTCAGGAGCCTATCCCTCCAGCATGTTTTGTTCATTGTGATGATACGGTTTAGATCCCTGGAGTGTGTATCTCTGAGGGATTGGGATTTCTTTAAGTGTAGCATGTCCAACAGCTCTGGGTTTGACATGGCCTTGTATGTTAAGCAGAGATCGCTTCTGAGTAGATGATATGCGACAAAGTATAGGTGGAGTTTTCTTAAATGGTCAGCATAGGGCATCTGCTTTAGGCCTGTGATTCTTTTATTGAGGTATTTCTGCAGATGTCTTGAAAGGTACATACCAAACGGGGCTTTGTATTCTATAATGGGTCTAATGAGGGATGAGTACAGTGGGACAATGATATCCTTTTTTCTGGATGAAAAGCCCTTAGTGATGAGGTGTGCCACATAGAAGGATTTCCTGACTGTTGTGGTGATGTGGTGATCGAAGGTGAGACCACTGTCCACCTATGTCCCTAAGTCTCTTATCACACTTTCGGTGTTTAGTGTACTGCCACCTATGTGGTAATTCATGGGTACATGTTTTTTCCGAAAGGGGATAACTATACATTTCTTGGCATTGAGCTTGAGCCCATGGCTCTAGCACCAAGCATCAGTTTCTGTAAGGCCCTTTTGTAGAATATCCACATCATTTGGGGATTCAGTAGTGGCTCCTAGTTTGCAGTCATCTGCGAAGTTTGTTAGCCAAAGTCCCTTAGTGTTGGCCTGTACTTCAGAGAAGTAGATGCCAAACCAGAGCGGTCCCAGGACTGAACCCTGAGGTATGCCACTTTTCACTTGTCTGGATCTGGATTTGGAGTGAGCTACTTTTACAGTGTGGGTTCTGTCAGTAAGCCAGTCGGCAACCCATCGAGTGACGTAGGGATTAATGCCCAGCTTAGTATGTTTATCTATTATTCCAGAGTGGGGGATGGTGTCAAAGGCCTTGGCAAGGTCCAGATAGGCTGTGTGGACTACCTTACCCTTGTCCATGGCTCTGGAGACTGATTCAAAGAAGTCATTCAGGTTCAGGAGACAAGATTGGCCCTTCATGAACCCAAACTGTGTGGGATCCAGTGTTGAAGGTTTCCAATGTCTTTGTTTATAAGTTCCACGATAATACGTTCCATGGATTTGCAGATCAGGCTCATCAGACTGATGGGGCGGCAGTTCCCAGGATCCAAGGTGGATCCCCCCTTGTGGAGTGGCATAACTGTAGCTGTGCACCACTCAGTGGGTACGAAGCCTGAGGTGAGGCTATGATTAAATATGACACACAGGTTAGGTGCCAGTTCATTTTGTAGTTCATGTAGTACACAGCCTGGGATGTCGTCTGTTCCCATGGATGCTGTATTTTTAGCTTTGGCGAGTGCATTTTTTTACCTGTGTGGCCGTTATTACCAGAATTTGGCAATCTTTCGGTATTGAGATGTGCCCTTTAGGGGGTGAGAGGGGGTGATGTTTGCACTGAACTGATCTGCCAGGATATTGGCAATACCCTTGGGATTAGTAAATTTAATGCCATTCTGTTGTAGCTCAGAGCTCAAGACACATATAAAGGAATATAGAAATTGGTTTAAAAGAATGGTGTGAGAACATGAAAAGTGAATTATGTATAAAGATTTATAAAATTGTTATAATTTATTGCATTCTTGAAAATGTGTCCTTCCAATTTAAACTATAGTTGAAAATGCAGTCAAGTGTGACAGTGTGTTTTTGGGAGGGGAGCTCAGGAAAATAAGCTTTTGCAGTATTTTAATAAATCTACCTATCTTATTAAGGTCTACCTAATGAAACTGCAGGTAGTTTATTAGTCAGTATGTACCCATAATAGCTCAAATATGTTAATCAGCTTATTGTGAAATAGTAACATATTAGTATTAAGCAATATTACCATTGACTGAGCAGAATCTGTGTCTTTCTTGCTACTTCATTTCCTCCCAACTAAGCTGTTTTGTCTCAGTTGCAAGCACTGTACTTCCAAATAAATGTTAGCTTTACAAAAAAGATTAAAAGGCCTTCACAGAGTCTTCTTTGTTAACTCCTGTTCTTTGCTCTTTCACAGGCTCAGCCACACTATTTGCATGTTTCTTGGTTACAGTCTGGGCTTTCTCATATATCTACCTTATTCTGAAGGGCTTAGGACTTTACTGAAAATTATGGAGTCAAATAAGATTGAATGAACTGGAGACTCACCGAAGTCTGAGGGAGTACAGTGGGTGCCACTGTATGGAGATGCAGAGTTTTGATAATATTCCTTAAAAAGCTACTTTTGTCACCAGCTCTGTGGAATATAGCATAAATCCTTTACTCTGACCAAGATGACTTGGGATTAAATAATAACTTGGATATATGGAAAAGCTGCAATGGAGTGAAAGAGAGAGGGAGAAAGAGAGAGAGATAGCAGCCAATGACAACCCTCCTATGCTAGTGGGATAGATGGCAGCTGAATCTACTATATGACTTGTTAACCAGTAGAGAATGAATATCCTAGCCAATGCAGTATAACAGCAGGGTATGTATGTTTGCTGAGTAGTGCATAGTGCTGTAGAAGGCAATGGCCACATACAACATCACACATGCTAGCTGAGACTTCCACTGTGGGACTTCTGGGTAGACATCACAGCCAGGGCAGAGAGAGAGAGAGAGAGAGAGAGAGAGAGAGAAAATGATGGCTGTCCAAAATGGCCTATAATAACTAGTTCTTTCTCATGGGGAATGAAATGATCAATCAGGTCACAGGACTGTTTATGCTCAAACGATTTTGGCAAAAAAGCTGGAGCTCTGTTCACATAGTAAAGGGCAAAGGCATAACTTTGTAACTTAGACGTGCAGTTGTATATCACTTTGAGGGTCTTGAATTTCTGTAAGTAATTATGAGGACATTTGAAATGTGTTTGAATTGGGTTTGAAAATACTTAAGTATTCATTATCTTTCAGTCTTTATGAATGTCATTGACAAATAGCATTTTAAACTTTGACATTAGTCAGCAGTTAGCAGATATTCCCAGAATCCTTCCACAGCCTTTACGTATACCAAGCATTAACAAAACAGGATTCCTGGCAGTTTCCTCATAAGAGCAGGAATATCAGGCTTAAATGTTTCTGACATTGCTATAAATTCTGAACTTTTACTATAGCAAGCAACATGTTTTATTTTCTACAGGAGAAAAAAAAAAACTCAGTAACAAGAAATTTCTGTTTAACTCTACTGTAACGTCCCCTGCTTCAGATGGTTAGTCGCCTGCTAGTCAATGTATAGCACTAAGCATATCTGATGTGAAAATCAAGTTAATAAGAAAAACTCAGTAATAAGGCAGAGGGTTAGAATTTAAAACTGAACTGTTTTTTTTTTTCAGATAGTGCCTGCCAATCAGACTGCAATTTGCTTTAGCAATATTAGAACCTCTATATCCCACCACACCATTACACATCATTTGCTAGCTTCTTATGAGAAGAGATAGACTATAGTACAGTCACAAGTGACTGAAAGTACAATGAATCCATTTGTGAAATATGAGTTATGCTTAGAACAGTGAATTCATCTAACTCTCTCTGTGGGTGATGCTTTTCCTCAGAGTTATAAGACAAGTATGACACATCATGTTGTAATTTGCTTCATACAACATAAATGTGGAAACCTTTCCCATTGTTGCCAATATTAATGCAGATTTATACTTAAATTTGCTTGACCCTTGATAAAGGAGCAAGCTGTAACATGCTAATGAAGGATCAAAGAAATGGAACAGAATACTCCTTAACTATAAACATGCATGCATTAGTCTTACAACAAGAAAGATAATCTTAGTAAAAATAATTACACAATTCATCATCACCTAATTAGAAAAAAAGCATTCCAGAAATTAATGAGTTCACAAGAAAAGATGCAGGTGAGTTTCATTGCAACCTTATAAGACTATAAATCTACTGCCATTACTAATTGGTATATTCTGCAGAATTTTTAATATAACAGTAATTTACTGGATATTGTAGAATGAAACTTAAGCAGTCAAACATGGTTTTACATCCAGCAAAAACAACCTCTCAAAGTTATCAACCTGGGTCACATAGCTTTATTATTGTATGACTTGCTTTATGTATTCATTGAATTCAAACCACAAGGTAATACTAAATCAAAACAGGAAGGCAACTGACTTAACACACTCTGTTACAAGAAATATAAATAAGAAAATCTAATTTATATAACAAATCACCATTAGTTTTTGTGAGTATGAGATCTGTGTGATGTTATATATTGAAAGTAAATTCATGTAGTTTACAAAATATTGCAAATTTCTCAAGACAAAATAATTCGTAATGACACATAAACTGCTATATTTTCTGTTACTCTCACATTTCAAATGAAATATTAACTATAGTGTGTTGAAGATTTGAGTTATCCAGAAATATTTCACAAATCAAAATGTATAAAAATATGATTCATTGTGTTCAGATACCTTTAAGGACATAAGATGAATTATTTGTTTCTAGCTGTGCAAAACTTCTAAACAGGAATTCAGACAGAAACACACTGCAGGAGATAAGACCTGAACCAAAAGGGACTGTTTCCACGATTGTGAAAAATCTGATTCAAAGGCATGTTAGCTGCAATTAGGAAAGACCTCATTATCAGCTAATTTGCATACCTCTGTGTTTACCCATTATTACAAACTCTGCAAATCAGTACTTCCCTGCAGTAAGTGCCTCAGGCAGCTCATGCATAATGTCGGCAGAGGCACCCTGCCATTCAGTCTGCCACATGCATGCTTGCATTCAAATACACACCGACATAGCAGTCACCTCTCCCTGAGACAACAGAACATCCCAGATGTATGTTATTTTTGTGCCTGCCCTCATCATGGATTTATACAGCCAGTCAGAAATACCAGTCATTAGAGTTTCAGTCTTATTCTTGTTACTAAAGTACATCATGATGTTATTCCTGTTGTTCTATTAACATTTTAAATGACTCCAAGTAAAAGTTTAAAACTTCTCCCTGATACCATATAGTAATCAGCCCAGCTTTCTCCTGAAGCCATAGCATGGCCAAATACAGGTATAGCACCTCCCATGGACACCTCTTGTTTTACAGAATACTCATGATGTTACCTTTTGTTCATGCCCTGTCCCTTGTAATCCATGGGACATTGCAGTACATGAATAATGACAGTTGTTAAACTTTTTTATTTAGTATTGTTACCAAAGTGTGTCATGCTGCGGTGGTGGTGCTGCGGTAACGTTGTCGCCTTACAATAAGACTTTGTCCGGTTCGATTCTCAGCTAGAGCATCTTCTGTGTGGAGACATGCGTGAATGGGCGTACCTTCTTTGAAGGTTGTGCAGCAGGCCTGGCAAGCTGGTACATAAAATCAACTGCCAATCATTAGCGGACCGGAGTTCAGCTGTGGCAACCCCTAACCGGGAAAAGCCGAAAGACACAAACAAACCAAAGTGTGTCATGATGCTAGGCCTGTTGTTTTATTAACTTTGTAAGTGTAAGCCAGGAAACCTTGTTGGCTAGGCTTACATAGGCCCTTGGGCCGATAGCCTAGTACCTACCTATAAACCTATGAACCTATAAGTCCAAGTAACAGTTTAAAACTTTCCCCTGGTGCCATTTAGTAATTCTCTCTGCTTTGTCCTGAAGCCTTAACATGGTCATATGCAGGTTTTATAAACCCCTCAAATGAACACTCCCAATCCCTCCCTATCATCCACGATTTTACAGAACACTTCTTTTGTTGTCTGTTGTATATGTACTGTTACTTGTACCTCTTGAGCATTTCAGTACGTGAATAATACCAGATATTAGAGTTTCTTACTTGTAATATTAAAAAAAACCACTAACACTAGCTCTCCTCATTTAGACTAGAGAGTTAAGGCACTGGATTGACAATCTGTTTTCTGTGCTGTGGATACAATGCTTGAAACTTCCTGTTTCTACGCTAACTTTTTTTCAAAGACTTAAGGTAATCTGTAAGTAAATCCTGGTATCTGGTGGTAGTGCAGAGGACTAAAGCTGTCCTAAAACTCCATTTGAGAGTGCTGATTGTAAATGGTTTGAACCTTTTTAAGTGGCATTTATGGCACAATATAAAGAGTACCCCTTGTGTCTTGTGTCACCCCATCCCTCATCTTTTGTGCTAGAAAATTTGTTCTGTTAGCTTTCTAAGTGCCTTTGGGGCACAATACAAAGAGCACCCCTGGTGTCTAGCATGCCACCTGTCCCATGTCATTCATGCTGTAAGACATGTTCTATTAGCTTTTTAAGTGACTTTGGACTATAATATAAAAAGTACCCCTGGTGTCTAATCCCCCCAACCCCGACCAGCATTGCAAGATTTGCTCATTAATTTGTTAAAATCAAGGTTTAGATTATTTGTTTATGAGGGATCAGTGCTCTGCTACCCTTTGATTTCTAGTCAGGAATAAAAAAAAAATAAATATATAGATAAATAAATCAAGTAAAAAGAAAACACATATGTTGATTGTAAAACAGTAAATCCTTATCAAAGAATGCTAATAAGGGATAAAAAAGGCAGTAAATAGCAAAACTGTCAATAATATGATATGATATTATTGGGAAAAGAATTACATGGCAAAGTAGTATGAGAAAGGGGCATTTAGTTACATGTATCTTATATGCATATGTATACATTTTTCACATACACACAAACATACCATTATACCTATAGAAAATACATAGTGAATACAAACAAAAATATTATTAAAAAAACAGGTCTACTGAACTGTCAAGATTTTCCTTACTACAGACAGTTTTTCATTTCATTTAAGCCTATTCAAGAATGCCACATTTAAAAATAATAATTTAAATAGCAATTTCCAATACAGATTCCCATTGTGTATTTGAAGACTATCATCACAATCCTCAGAAATATGTGAATTCAAGAGTGATTATTGGGAAATATATGTTAACAATGAAACTGCTGCATTTCAGAGTATTCCCTCTTCTATAAGCTACAGCCACCTTAGCATTAGTATATATAAGCTATGGGGTATGGACATGGTGCAGTGGGGCTTGTCCACCTGCAAAACTGTTTTAAATGAGTAAAAATGACATTTGTGGTTTAATGTTACTTGTATTAAATTGTACTTACACTTTTGCAATTTCAGGATTCACATTATCAAGTCTTGAACTTTAGCTGTCACAGGTTTTGCACTTTTTTTGCATGCCACTTAAGTTTTTTTGTGCAAATGTATGCTACTTCTTTCTTCTGTTTGTCACATATTCCATGATAACATACAGGCAAGGAGTTATGGTTACTTTTTAAACTTTTACAAGCTTAAGAAAACAATTTAATTAGGCAGATTGGTCAATAACAAAATTTAAACTTATGACCTTACTGCTATCATTCCTTTTATATGTATGTTAAGTATTACACATGGACCAATTTCAAACAATTGTTAAAATATGGGTTTGAATTACAATGCTGGGGTTAAACAAATATATTAAAGCACTGTGTAATCTATTGTTTGAAGCCTTGCAATCTAATGAACCGTAACATCCTATAGACATGTTTACTAATAAAACTCATAGCATAACATTGCAAAATACAAAAAAAAGCTCTGTCAAAAGGATAAAAAATTCATACCCCCTTACTATATATCACTGGAGAGGTACCACAGTAAATGATCTTCTCTTCACAGTGTGTCACCCAAAAATGCACTAGGAATACAAAAATAAAATCAGGTGAAAATGACTGCCCCCCCCCCCCCCCCACACACACACACACACATACATAGACACTCACAGTAAAGTGATTCTGGTCTATAGCAAACAAGAAAGTAGAAACAACTACTTATGATGCAGGGAAAGTAGTTCTGCAATAATATCATTATATGATAAAAACCCTTTTTTCCAGGTTTTTGTGTAGGAATAAATTTTATTGTACTAGTTACAATCTATTTTTACAAGTACTACAGCCCACTATGGTAAATGTTGCTTTGTGTTCATCTTTATTTATAACATGTTTGTGTGTGGTGTATCTTACATATATTGCAGTGTGTTTTGTTGCATAGACACTTCATTGTCCAGCAAAGATCAAGCTTAATTAATCAGAGCTTCCCTGTGCGTGGTTTAGACCCCTGTGACTACAAGACTTGGATTGCTTCTAAAACCAGCTTGATCTACAAAGCTGATATAAGTATTTCTTTGCACTTGCTCTAACTATATCGGTGCTACGTAAAACTTTTCTGCTGCATTTATCAATTTTGTTGAATTTTTCACTGTTTTCAACCTGCACTTGATAAAGAAACAACATCTGCTACTCTACTGCTATTAGATTACTTTAACAGTATTCTGATATTTTCTAACCTCCTCTGACACGGCAAAAGCTGTTCTGAGTTTGCCAAAGCTCTCCTGAGTTTGTCAAAATCTTTCTAAGCTTTGCAATTTTTTTTGTGCTTGTAGAAGTTCTCCTACATCTGTACAATTTTTTTCTGTATTTGTGAACACTTCTCAAGGTTTGTGGGCTTATTTCTAAGGTGTTGTGATAAACAGGAGTCCTGTCTTTTCTTATACAGCATTTCTTACTACACTTGAGCTCAAAACCAGTTCGTTTTTACATTAAGAGGGTTTGTTGCACTCTGATGGGAGCAGAAGGCTGATTTAAACCAATTCAGTCAGTAACTGCAGGTGGAAGGCTTATTGTGTGTTTATCTTATTGGTCTGAGGGCTTAATTGTGTAAAAGTCTTTCCTCCTGCTGGTAAAAATACCTCACATTTGCACAATGTACATATGCAGTTACCTGTGGCTTGTATGTAAGAAAACCTCTCCAGTTTAAACTTTTGTGTAGGAAATGCTCTCCATAGTCATCCACTGTTCACAGCTGCTTCATGAGCTGCCTGTTTGTGCAGAGTGTAGCACTACTGCTGGTCATCTAACAGTATATTACTAAACACTCACACTTAGAACGTTAAGTGACTCTCCACTACTCCTTCCCATCTACTAAGGATCTGGTATAATGAACAGGCACTTCCCTGTCATCTGTTTTTCTGGCCTGGTGGATATGGGCATCCTGAGGCAGTGTAGTAATTGCCTTATGTTCACTGACAACCATTTAATTTTAGAACAGACAAATACTGTGTGTTACAGATCTACATACACAATGTCATTGGAGGCAAAGCTCTCACACACACATGAAAAATGCAAACCAGGTTGTTAGCGTTACTCCCAAAAATACTCACTACCAACACTAAAGAACAAACACAAAGACCTACATATGTGGAGGTACTCACTTGTAATCTACCCAAACCTCCAAGACCTCCTAAAAGCATCTATCAGTGTCCCTCCACACACTCAAAAAAGACAACACCTTACACAACACATAACTCTGAAAATCATAGCAGCCCCACTTCCAAGCCCATAAGGCAACACACCACACAGCCAAACATTATAGTTACTGGGGATTCCATTGTAAGACATACTGATGTTCCCCTTACCTGGCCAAACAAGGAGAATATCACAATGAACTGTCTGTCTAGAGCCAGAATCTGCCAGATCACACATGCACTTAGGTCATAAAACCACAAGTACCAGAAGGACATGGTCATAGCCCATGTATGAAGAGAGACATGAAGGAGCTCTCTGAATATGTGTCCCAATCTAGCCTTGAGTAGGACCTTACCTTCACCAATGAAGGTGCCACAGTACCAGCAAAAACTGATTGCCTTCAACATTTGGCTTAGTTTTTGGTGTCACAACAGGAGGATCCAATATCTGTCAGCCTGGGGAGACATGATCAACACACCATGATGCTTTGCCAAAGATGGTTTGCATTTATCTCCACTTGGCTTCTGTTTACTGGCAAATACCTTATCTATCCCCACAGTGCCTTTTTTAGGCTATGCCAAGTTGTTAAACCATGCACCATAACAAAAATCACTTCTTGGAAGCACTCCTCACCCTTGAGAACACAGACATGCGTGAAGTCACAAAAACATGGTTCAGAACCATAGAAAGCACCCGGCTATCAAAGGCTACAATGCCTTTCATACCTTTCAATTCCCCTCAGCTCAGGATAAAAAATTGGGAGGAGTTCTCTCAGTGTTCATAAAAGATAAGTACACTGCCGGACTGGTCCAGCAACATGATTCGCTTGAGCTGCTCCATACCCAACTAACCATAGGTGCTACCCTCTGTCATATTCTTGCTAGCTACAGATCCCGTAACATGAGTCTGGAAAGCAACACTTCCTACCTAAACCTACTGAAATCTCTTAACAGTCAGCCTATCTCCGTACTTCTGGGTAACTTCAACTGCCTCTCCATAAACTGACAGACTTATACAAACCATAATTCACTTGCTCAGATGTTTTTGGACTTTGTCAACACAAACACCCCGGAGCAACTACTTACCTCCCCAACTACAGGTACAAATATCCTAGACTTAGTGCTCACAAACATGTGAGGATGCTGCTCCCTCCCATGCATTAACTCCACCCTGGTTAAATCTGACCACAAAATGATTTATTCTATTATTAAAAGTAACCTAGAACCCCCATCAAACTCCATACCTGTTAAGAACTTTGATAAGGCCAGTTACCTCAAACTAAGTGACAGCTTATTAAACTTCCAAGTCACTCTGAGCCTGGATGATGCTGAGGCCTATTCCAAGCTGTTCAAAAGTACTATACAACTACATTCATTGCTACAAAGAGGAGGCAGTTCCTGTCTGAGTCAAACTTATGATTACTGGCAAAAATAAACCACTATGGTGGACCCCTAGCATAAATAAGCCATTCAACAAAAGGAAAGAAATGCCTCTCCAAAGCCAAGAAGGAACAGACAAAACAGTGCAAAAATACACTCACCAGTCTAAACAAACAAATCAGAGAGCTGGTCATACCTGCCAAAGCAACCTTATGAGGCACAAATAGCCCCCGCCCCCCAGTGAAAGATAACCATGAGGCCTTTTTTAATTATGTTTGTAACCTCAGGGGAAATGCTCAGCAATGTGCTGAGTTAATCATGAATGGCATTACTTATACCCAGCCTGAAACTATAGCAAACCTGCTGGCCAACAAGTTCAGTTCAAACTTCTCCCCCATCACCGCCTATCACACCCAAAGAAATACCTGCAGCCATCCCCCTACTGGTCATTACAAGAGAACAAGTGCTTACTGCATGCAATAAATCCACAAATCATGCCTCCATAGGTCCCGAAAACATTCTTCTTAAATAGCTTAAAACAGAATATATCAGGGCCATGAAAAACCCTCTTTAACCACAACATGTGGATGAGCTTTGTCCCAGAAGAATGGAGGACTGCAAAAGTTGTCCATCTGTATAAGGAGGGCCCATCAACTGACTCAGGAAACTAGAGAACCATAAGCTTGACCAGTTTTATCTTCAAAACCATGAAGAGAATTATCGTGGACCTGATCAATAACAGCATAGGAATGCTCAAAAAACTGGACCAGACCCAATTTGGCTTTGTCAAAGAGGGTTTTGCCTGGTCAGGCTGATTGATTTCTTTGAGAAAGTCACCAGGACCATGGATGAAGGTTAAACAGTACACATCACTTATCTAGTCCTGGCCAAAGGTTTCAACACAATCCCCCACTCAGGACTTGTAGATAAACTTACTGAGTTAGGCATAGTCCCCTACATCATTAGATGGATAGACAATTTTCTCACTGATAGGATGCATGTTGTCCAAATAGGTGAATCCACTTCTGATAAGAAACCTGTTACCAGCTGTGTCTCACAGGCTCAGTTTTGGGACCCCTCCTATTTGGTGCATACTTCTCTGAAGAGAAGGCCAATATTGGGGTCCTCTAGCTCACCAAGTTCACTGACAACTGTAAGCTGAGAGCAATCATTGAATCCCCAAATGATGCTGACATCCTACAAGCAGGCCTAAAAATGACTGGTGCCAAAACCGTGGTCTGAGACTAAATGCTAAAAAATACAGTCATAAGTCAGGTATCCCTGAAAATTATAATATTGATAGAACACCCCTAAAAGTAGACCTAGTGGTGAGGGACCTAGGAACACAAATACACAGTGACCTAACTTTGACCACCAGGTAGCTACAGTGGTAAAAAAATCCTTCTGTGTGGCTCAACTTGTATGTAAAGGCATGGCATCAAGATCAAAGGAAGTCATAGTGTATTGTACATCAGGCCCATACTCGAGTACAGTGTTCCCTTCTTGCATGTACCTAACCTGGCACTTACACCAGCTGGAGCAGCCCCAGAGGTTACTCACTAAAAAAAAAAATACAAAGCCTAAGACACAGGTCTTATGTCTTTGCAGATCAACTGAAGGCACTATCCCTTTAATTCTTCTCATTGTTTACTGAGAGGGGACTTATGCCTGACCTACATGGCATTTTCTGATCCAGTCCTGATGAAAATGTTACATATTTGCAAGAAAAATTATACAAGGGTTATGCATTCCATGGAACTGAACCTTATATGTGATGCTAACAGAATTTCTTGGATAACACATTCATATCCCTGAAGCTACCTCATCTATGGAATAAATGTCCCATCTTCATAAAACAAAGCCTGTCCCTCAATCTCTTTAAAATTAATTTGAATAAATGAATGGGGAACTTAAAATTCACTTCTGGGATATTACCCATGTCCTTTGTGGACAGAGGCAGTCTGTAAAATGACTCAGGGCCCCAACATCCAAATATTTACTGCCCTGATATTACCCCATCCAATATCTGGGGAATTAAGATATAATATTGTCACATCCTGGGTATTTTTGGCTAAGCTTGTAAAAGCTGTTCTGCCATTAGCCTAGTAATCACCTGTAAACCTATGAACCTATAAAATCAGCCCGAAACACAAAAGAGAAATCAATAATCCAACAAATCGGTGAATGACCAGCAAAGAAAGAAGCAGCAAGTCCAGCATGGATAAAAGCTCCTTTAAAAGATTTATTAACAAACTCACACTTAAAAATAAATAAAAAGTATCATGAAATAAACCCTGGGATTCAGCAAGCTTTGCACTGTGTGCAGGAATAGTGCAAGAGCTGCTGCACCCAATATGGCTGACGAGCGATCCAGGAATGAGCTCCCGGGACGTGCAGTAGCGCACCTACACTTTTCCTGGACAGACACAGCTCCTATATGGTAATTACCCCATTTGCTGGTGAAAACCATGCAAATGAGGTGAATTAGTGATCCAGGAAGCAGGCAAGCATCTGTGCAGGAATAGTATAACCTGCAGAAATGTATTCGGCTACTAACCGAATACATTTCTGCAAATTACAAAATGGAGGCATGACAGCTCCAAAGAAAGCATGTATTCAATGTAGTAGGCATATATATATATGGCCACTGGCATGGAAAATAGTTACAAAATTATAAAAAAATAACTTTTTTGGGGGGGTGATTTTGTCCGTTTAAGTGTAGGACAGCAGTGTGCAAATGGGATCGGCCCGAAAATAATGAAAAAATTTGGAAATAAGCTTTTAAACTAAAATCAGCATTCTGCCATAATAGTCAATGGCATGCATAAGACAACAATACCATGGAATAGTGGTTGCTAAAGGGGAAGACTAAGTGTCAGTTTTGAAACCGTGCATTAGCAGTCAGTTGTATGCAAATGAGGGCATTGATACTGAATCACAGATTTCCCCTCAGTGTTAGGTTGCACCCAACCGTGTAGGTGCAGCAATATCATGGTATAAGCATACAAGGTAGATGACCTCATAAGGGGGAGTGTCATGCATACTGTAAGCTTATTGGAGCTCTGTGGCTCGTGTTTGCCCTTAGCTAAGCACAGCTAAGGAAGCAGGTGCGTCTGAGGCTGACCAGCAGTGTTTACATTGCCTAAATGGGTGTGCGTGCTGTGCACTGGGTTTTAAATAAAGAAAAAAAAAACAGGAAATTGCAGCTCTGTTCACATCTGAGCACTGGGTATGTGCAGCATGCCTCGGGGCTTAAACAGGAAGGCAATGGGAAGGTAAAACAGCAGTAGGAAGGCAATCAAGGAGAACTAGCATAGCTGGCAAGTGAAATGTATCTGAATCAGCCAATTACACAGGCAGGAGCCCAGCCCAGCACACTGATATAAAGTATGCAAACACCTTTCACTCTGTTTTTTCCCACAAACTCTACACCACCGGTATACACAGACAGGGAAATTTTACCTGACAAAACTAACAAAATGATAGGGGCTGCTGTTGCTCTCATACATCAATATGTGGAAGAGGCTGAGGGTGGTGAGGATGAGAATGCTGATGACCAACTCACAGTGAGAAAGAGAAGAGTGTACAGACCCAGGGTAACCTACAAGGGGCTACATGAGCTGAAGATAGTAGAGTGTTATAGGGTGGACAGGGGCATCCTACAGCAAATTTTTGAGCTGTGCCGACCACGCCTCACACACAGTACCAACACATCCATTCCAGTGGATACCAAGGTATGTGTAGGCTTAAGAATACTAGTCACAGGTACCTTCCGAAGGCCAACTGGGGATATCACGGGGATCTCACAGGCATCAGCATCCAGGGTACTCCACCAGTTTCTGGATACCATGTCAGCACATGCCAGTGAGCAGATATATTTCCTCAACACCCATGAGGCATTGACCAGCAATATGTGTCTCTTCCACCAAATAACAGAATACCCTGAGGTAGTGGGTGCTATAGACTGCACACCCATGCACATCAAAGCACCACCTGGTAAGCGGGGTAGGTTCTACATAAACTGCAAGAGCTTCCCCTCCATCAACTGCCAGGTCATGTGCGATGCCCAGGGCATTATCATGAATGTGTGTGCTGGCAGCCCTGGAAGCTATCATGACTCCCACATCTGGCATATGATGCAGCTGTATCAGAGATTTGCCAGTGGAGACATCCCATATGGTCATCTAGTGGGGGATGCTGGTTACGCACTGGAGCCATGGCTGATGACACCCATCAGAAATGCACACACACCAAAACAAGAACTTACACGCACAAACCAGAATCATAATAGAGCATGTGTTTGGGATGCTCAAGTCACTATTCCGGTGCCTGGACAAATCTGGTGGAGCCTTGGCATACTCTCCAGCTACATGTACACACATTTTCATTGTATGTGCCATGCTACACAATATGATCTTGCAGAAACAGCTGCAATAGGAACAGCACAGGGCAGGGCCACACAGCCCCCAACCATTGCCAAGACCAGCACAGGCACAGAGTGACTCAGAGGAGGAGCAACCTGAGCCTGCCCATGTAGGCAGAAGGAGGCATGCCCAGTATGCCCAGGCTTTGGCAAAGAGGCAACAGAAAGCACATACACTGACACGGTAGGAACCCAGGGAATGACACCTCTCTCTGACTCGCACATAGAGTAAAAGCGATGCCAAACATGACACTACCTGTGCTTTACCATGTATAGAGAGTGTACTTGTACTATTTGCAGCTGACTTAGTCAGCCCTCCAGCGCCATTCTCAATATTGGCACAGCCACAAGGTAAGTCACTCTTCCTATCAATTGCTGAATGGAGTAGTATGTTCAACTAATTGTATCTATGGTATGGATGGGAGCATGGAAGGCAATCGGGTGGCTGAACAGAATAGCAGCAGATAGAAGACACCTATATGGGCAGCATGAAATCAAAAACAAATACTGGTGTCAGCAAAGTAGGCAGTACTAGACAAGGTGACAAATCCCACTGAGGAACATGTGGTGGCCCAAATGTTTGTCCATAGGACACAGACATGCATGTCAGTGAGGCTCACATACACAACAACAGCCTCAGCCAGCAGGACAGGTGTAAATGACCATAAAGAAAGGCTGTGCTAAGACCTCCAATTGATGGCAATGGAGAACAGCCCTCTCCAGACCTACACAGACAGAGTACAACAGGTCTGGCAGCTGTATGTTAGTTCTGAAGGGTTAGAAGTCTGAAACTGAAATGTAGGTCAATAAAACCTAAGAACTGTACTCTACTGATATGCCTCTTGTCTGCATGATAGGTCAGAATACAAAATGAAATGGAAGCCAACAGAATACCTGAAATACTAGTACAGTCATAGCAAATGCTTACAGTTGTCAGGTGTGCCTCCCCAACCCACAATCCTATGTAGAAATGCAGTAAAATGTACATGTGGGTTTAATAACACTGTAGCACAGATTACCTGAGCTGGCCCAATTTACAGGATAGATTGTTGCATTTGTACAATATGCAGGGGTATGAGTGTTAGGTTGTTGTGTGCTGTACATTGTGTGGAAGTGGTCAGCATGTAAGCATGGAGGGTTGTGTCTCGGTGGCCTATGGCCAGTACTGTTGATGACAGGACAATGTTATGACAACTGTAGTGCCAACCACAATGCATCCCCGCAAGACCCAATTCAGCAGTCATCCATACTCACTGTTCAGATGTCAATATCTGTCACCATCTGAAAGATGGACATGCTATAAATGTGGGCCCAGACATACACACAGTACACAGATGGAAGTACCCTAGACAGAGTACATAAAATATAACTGTCAACTGCACAAACCTTTGGAATTGTACATACAGGTTAGCAGCACATTAGTTGTCTGTGTAGTATGGCATACTGATGTAGTCTGGCCAATCACTGGCAGACCACAAAAGACACAGTTATGAAGTAATGAGAGACTGCCTATGTTCCCACACAAGGCAGCATAAGGCAATGTCCCAGGTAGATCAGTGAGTCAGCTGCAAGAAGCTTCCATCTCACACATGCACTCAGCTCACCCTGCCATCAGCCACAGGTTTATCACAGGTCATACCCCTGCTGTTGGGAATGAATACAGTATGACCCCCACTTCTGTATGGGAATACTCCACAGAATGCAGCATGCTGAAGAGGTGTCCCATGCAGGTGTGTCCCTAGCTGTAAGCAGCACCCTGCCAGCATCTAGAACAATTGATTAATATGGACAGCAACTATTGCAATTAACACCTCTCACACTTACCCTATCACCCCAGGGGAATCCACTGTCTTACAGCCTGGGACTGTAGGAGTGACAGAATTCACTGGCCTACTACAGCTGTCCTGCATCATTACCAAATGCCCTATGGTCCTCTGTCAAAGGCCTGTGCCTCACTCGTATTGCCAATGCATGTTATCTCATGGGGTCCCAACTAACAACATAACACAGTCCACAGAACACAAATGCAAGGACATGTCAACAAATCCCAGTAGCATGTCCACCATGTCCTACTGCATGAACTGTGGACCAACCCCTAAATACCGCTGGGATGAAGGGACAACTATAGGGATACTTCTCAGATATCACTTGCATAATGTTAGGAAGAGGATAGAATAACAGAGTGGGGGGGGGTGTAGAAGCATGGATGCCATGGAGTGTGTGAAGTCTGAAACTCTGATGTGTGCCCATACTACCCCTGCCTGAAAACCCAACAATGAGTGGCTACAAATCTGATTGTAAACCACAATGTGAAGGGGAACTGACCAGATATATGAGCCCTGCCTCTGGGTAACCTGGGTGAATCTGTACAGCTGAGAGGTGTGGCCAAAGCAAGTCCATTCTGTTATGTTAATAGATGTACAAGCAGGATATCCTCAGCCACCACAGTACCAAGGTGCTGGACCATTTACACAGACCCATCAGCAAGTGTCTGCAGCTACCCTTCCAGAATGGCATGAGTGTGCAAGAATATGTAGGCTGAACACAGCTTCATTCATCTTGTATTTCCCAGGAAATAACTGTGAGCAAATAAGTATATTTGTCAGTAGCTGATGACATAATACATCACAATGTAAAACAGTACATATGTCTGAATATCTCTGCTAACATCAACCATGTTACACAAGCAGCACAGACACAATAGTTACAGTATCCCTCTATATTCCGCCCATTGTGACTCCATATTGTCAAGCTATCTACAGATATCCTGCAGAAACAGGTTGCTAGCTGTAAGTGTGGAACACAAAATCCTGCACTGGAGTATAACCTACCTAGAATTGATTCATACACTCAATACAGAAGGTCATACTGGGCATGTCATACACTTAGAGAAATGAAGCCCATGTCTGACAACAACAGTGGACTATACATATCTGTCAGTCGCAGATGTCTGTGAATACATACCACATTGCACACCATTCATGCTTTGCACACACATTGGATAGGAATACTCACACATATCCAAGGCCAACACAATATAAAAGGTCAAACATAAACACAGAAATGTGGGGAAGAGACAGACAGACAATGACAAAGAGATTTCCATCATGAAGCCTGTCCCACCCACCACACATCCAATTGGCCAATATCACATGATGTGCCGATATCAATCACTGTAGACATTTGCTTTTGGTAGCCCTCAGCCATATAGTGTTTGTGATGCTTGTGATAACTGTGTAACATGATAATAGAAATCAGTATTCATCTAGCATTTGTATACCCAGTCCTGTCAAATGTAAAGTTGTGTGTAGCTGAGTGTTGTGTGTGTGTTTCCAGAGGAATGGTTTATGGCCCATTCATGCACACTACACTTCCCGTCGCCCATGTTAGCACTCATGCTGATGTCAGTCACCTTGAAATAACCCGCTGGCCAAATCTCAGCCCCATAAGCTCCATGGCACTTGTGATAACTGTGTAATGCCATAGTGTAAAATATTAGTTAGGTAGGAGTTCTAATCCCAGACATGGCAACTGTGAAACCCAGTGTGTGTGTGGAGATTAATGATGTTGAGGCCATTCATAGTCACTGCACCTCCTATTGTCCTACATTAGCAAGCCTACTGATGTCAGTCACCTTGAAATACCCCTTTGGGCAAGGGCTAGCCCAATAAGCTCAGTGGCACATGCGATAACAGCATAATGATATAGTGTAACAAACTAGTTAGGCAGGAGTTCTAATCCCAGACATGGCAATTGTAAAACTCTGTGTGTGTGTGCGCTGCGAAAGCGCTGTGTGTGTGTGTGTGTGTGTGTGTGTGTGTGTGTGTGTGTATGTGTGTGTGTGTATAAATTAATGATTTTGAGGCCATTCAAAGTCACTACACTTCCCATTGCCCTACTGTAGCAAGCCGGCTGATGTCAGTCACCTTGAAATACCCCTTTGGACAAGGGGCAGCTCTATAAGCTCCGTGGTGTGTGTGATAACTGCGTAATGCTGTAGTGTAATATACTTGTTAGGTCGGAGTTTTAATCCCAGACTTGGCAGCTGTGAAACTCTGTGTGTAGAGATTAATTATTTTGAGGCCATTCACAGTCACTACACCTCCCATTGCCCTACTTTAGTAAGCCTGCTGATATCAGTCACCTTGAAATACCCCTTCGGACAAGGGCCAGCCCTATAATCTCCATGTCATGTGTAATAACTGCATAATGCCATAGTGTAATATACTAGTTAGGTAGGAGTTCTAATCCCAGACATGGCAACTGTGAAACTGTGTGTGTGTGTGTGTGTGTGTGTGTGTGTGTGTGTGTGTGTGTGTGTGTGTGTGTGTGTGTGTGTGTGTGTGTGCGTGTGTGTGTGTGTGAGCGCGTATGTTCTTGATAATACCTGATATTATAAACATTTATACTTACTACTCTCCCTTTACCCCTCCTTTAGCACTGCTGCTGAAATTAGTCACCTTCAAGGTACCTGTGGAGAGCTCTGCAACATGTAAGCTCCATGGTGTGTGCCATAAATGTGTAACAATGTAGTAGCAGTAGCTACACAGGTATGGGTTTGAATCTCATCTGTGGCAAGTGTTTGTGTGTGTATCCCAAACATTTTGACTCCATTTACACCCAGTACACATCTCGGAGCCTGACTTTAGCAGTCCTGCAGATATCATTTTCCTTAGAAGTACCTGTTGCTAACCCTAACCCATGTCAGGTCAGTGGTGCATGTGGAAAATGTGTAACATAATGGTCCATAAAGATTATTAGATAGAGGTTTTAACCTCACCCCTGGCAAATATAAATGTGTGTTTAGGGTAAAATTATTTTTGGGATCTCTCACCCACTATATCAACCAATGCAAGTATTAACAAGGACTGGTGATGTTCCTCACTTCAGATGTACCTTGGAACAACATCCATCCTATAAGCGCCGTGGTGCATGCAATAAATGCGGTACTCTATAGTAGCAATACGTAGGTAGGTAGGGGTTTGAATCTCAGTACTTGCAAGTGTGTGTGTGTGTGTGTGTGTGTGTGTGTGTGTGTGTGTGTATGTGTGTGTCTATCATCAATATCATGTGTGAAGGTTGCTGGAATTGTGTAATAAGATGCATTGTAGGGTGGGTTTGGTAAATTATTGTGTTGAGGTCCTACTATATGTCACAATGTCCACCTTATAAGAACAACAGATGTCAAACACCAGTGAGGTTGGTGTAGACAATCTATAGTCCTACATGTGACATTATGGATTGGTGAACAATATAGGTAACCCTTCTATTACTCAGAAAACACTCTCTACCCATGTCTCATACACAGACACACTTGTCTAGGCAAATATCACTATATTGGTAGTTCCCTGCATATTCCCTCACAGATAGTAACCACAGTGTGATTGCTGTGGACTACATGCCTGTTGATCACAACAGTGCCACTGACATCAGAAAGTACTGTGATGTCTTACATCTTCTAAATGAGTGTGTGTTATCCAGCAAGTAAAAGGACATGGCACCCTGTTCCATCCCTGCAGTAAGCAAATAAATACATACAGTGGCCCTTTTGCTGGGTGGCCATGATGGTGCAGAGGTTAGCATTGCCACCTCGCAGCAAGAGGTTCTCTGGTTCGATCCTTGGCTGGGGTGCCATCTATGCAGAGTCTGCATGTCCTCCCTGTGGTCGCGTGGGTTTCCTCCAGGTGCTCCAGTTTCCTCCCACATCCCAAAGACATGCTTTAGGTGGATTGGATACTCTAAATTGGCCCTAGGTGTGAGTGTGTGTGCCTTCCATGGAAGGTTGGGCGCTGGGCTGGCAACTCGACACCGTACAACTCCACTGCAAATCATGATCGGACAGGTGATCTGCTGTGGTGACCCCTAATTGGGAAAAAGCCAAAAGAAGAAGAAGTGGCCCTTTTGCTATGTTCCCCACTGGACGCTTACAACACCTGTAGAGTCTGCAAATATAAGCCACAAAGGGAATACCATGCCTTATATACATGCCCTGTATGGACAGACGTCACTAACGCCACTGAATACCTGCATCATGCTGTCAATGTAGGTGCAAGCACGGCCTCCGTTTCATAGCCAGGTCTCACCAAATGAGGTCAGGAATGCTACATCAAAAGATAACAAGCTGTCCACACAATATGCCTCAGAGACCTCAAGTACACTTCCACATGTCAAAGAACATGCGTGTGAGACGTGCACAATCCAAACACTGTCCATGTTATGGAATATAGGTCACATACATGAGAAGCAGTGCACATCACTGGCCATCCACAATAGTAACCCAAATGAGTGGATGGTGAATACAACACCCACCCGTGGGGACCACTCCAGGGAATACATCCCTGAGCCACACTGGAGACTATTGTCATGTGGCCTGATGCCAAGGTATTGCCGTTGCCTAGCCTTGTACAGCCTTCATGCCCATCACCTACTACACACCTGAAAAGCAATGAACCTATGCATCTCAGTACTGGCAATTGTGTGTGTGTGTGTGTGTGTGTGTGTGTGTGTGTGTGTGTGTGTGTGTGTGTGTGTGTGTGTGTGTGTGTGTGTGTGTGTGCGTGTGTGTGTGGAGATTAATGATTTTGAAGCCATTCACACTCACTACACCTCCAATTTCCCTGCTTTAGCATGCATGCTGATGTCATTCACTTTCAAATACCCTTTGGCCATATTTCAGCCATATAAGCTCTTTGGTGCTTGTGATAAATGTGTAATACTGTAGTGTAGCAAACTAGATAGATAGGAGTTCTAATCCTGACCTTGTCAACTGTGATAATGTATGTGTTTCCCTGAGAGAGTGTGTGTGTGTATCTCTGTTGACACTGCTTTTGTGGACATTTACACTTACTACACTTCCCTT
>NC_056733.1:1355665216-1355747716 GCF_019279795.1 Protopterus annectens | reverse complement strand
GGCTATGATTAAACAGGACACTTAGGTGGGGTGCCAGTTCATTTTGTAGTTCATGTAGTACACAGCCTAGGATGTCATCTGGTCCCATGGATGCTGTATTCGTAGCTTTGGAGAGTGCTGTTTCTACCTGTGTGGCTGTGATTATTGGAATTTGGAAATCTTTTGGTATTGAGATGGGCCCTTTAGGGGGTGAGAGGAGGGGTGAAGTTGGCACTAAATTAATCTGCCAGGATTTTGGCAATATCCTTGGGATCAGTATATTCAATGCCATTCTGTTGTAGCTCAGAGCAGATCTGAGCATTGCCATTTAGATTCTTGACATAACTAAAGAATGCCTTGTGGTTGTCTTTGGAATCTTTGGCAATTTTATTTTCGTAACTAGATTTTGAGGATTTTATGAGGGATCTCAGTTTTTTACTGAGGCTGGTGAGGGAGTTTTTTTGCATCCTGGGATTTTCCTCTTTTCTGCAACAGTTTCTTCCTTCTGTTGTATAGTTTGTTTATAGCAGGGGACCACCAGATTGGCTTCCTTTTTTTGGAGAAGATCATCTTGGTTCTATTTCAGATGGCACGATTCATGCATGAGTGGATGTGCTCATACAGTGCCTTAGTGTAGGATTCTGCAGTTGAACTTCCAGATCCCATCTGCATGGGTGTTGTGAAGTTTGTCACTTCTGAATTCAGTAGCATGAAGTTGGCTTTGCAGAAGTTTTTTAAGGAGGTTTCCTTACTGGAGGTGGGGGTGGGATGTGGATGTCAAGGGTGATTTGCTTATGGTCAGACCTGACCAATGAGGGGGTGACCACTGGTGTGGAGCATCTGTCTCCCATGTTGGTAATGACCAGGTCTAGGATATTGGAGCCCCTGGTAGGACAATGGATTAGTTGATCCAGGGTGTTGGAATTTATAAATTCCAAGAACCGTTGGGAAAAGGAGTTGGTACCTGAGTAGTTTTCCCAATTAATGGCAGGGTAGTTGAAATCACCCAGTATTATGGTGTTTGGTTGTATCTTAATATTTTCCAGTATGTTTAGGAAGGTGTAGTGAGAATCTTGGGTTATGGTGGGGGATCTGTAGCAAGCTACATTTTGGATTGCAGTCTTACCTAGTGTTAGTTGCACCTGGAGATTTTTAGATGCATTGTGTTGGGCAACTAGCCTGGAGGTGTGAATATCCTTGGTGAATATGGACACTCCTCCACCTTTAGTGTTTCGGTCTTGGTTTTGTGGCCAAAAAATGTGGTAAGAATTGTAGCCCGGTATTGCAGGGGTGCTCTCTGGAGCCTTGAACCAGGTCTCAGTCACTGCACAGATATCGATGTTCTCCATTTTTAGGAGTGCCTCGAGAGTGTGCATTTTGAGGTTTAGACTTCTAGCATTGAGTAGCATTACCTTCAGATTTTGCTTGCTTGTATCTGTTATGGTGGAGGTTTTATCCTTTTAACCTTGCCTAAAAAAAGGCACTGTAGGGGTGGCAAGAGCTTTAGCCAGTAACCTGAATCCCAGGGGTGACAGGTGCAGACCATTTCTGGCAAAGCATCGTGGTTTGTCGATCATGTCTTCCCAGGCAGAAAAATACTGGATCCCCATTGTATGACACCAGAAGCTTAGCCAATTGTTGAAGTCAATCATTTTGTCCTTATACTGTGGTATCATTCTGGCGAAGGCAGGATGCTACTCAAGGCTAGGGTCACACCTGCCTAGGTCACATGATCCAAGAGCTATATATATATATATATATATATATATATATATATATGTATATATACATACATATAGACATATATATACATATATATGTAAATATATAAAATATATATATATATATATATATATATATATATATATATATATATATATATATACACATATATATATATATATATATGTGTGTGTGTGTGTCTGTGCGTGTGTGTGTGTGTGTGTGTGTGTGTGTGTGTGTATGTACATGTATACACACACACACATATATATATCCTTGTTATGTGTAAACATGAGTGTTGTATATAGCTTCCCAGATGTCTCCCACTATATTTATCTGATATGTGTATATTTAGATATAACAACATACTGATTCAACACTATTTTCACTAACAAGTGCTAAACAATTGTAGAAGTCAAAGCAGTTGTTTACTACTATTCAGTAGGTGTACTGACAGATATATTTGAAAACACAACAAACATTTTCATAGCTCTGATGGCTTATTGGTTACCTGTTGTGACTATAGTGTACAGCGTCCTGGGTTCAAGAATGGTAAAGGCTGTGTATTTTGTTGCTAGGTAGAAAAAGGACTGTTGGATACAGAGTGGTTAAGGCAGTTTTGAGCAGCTTTAAGTGTGTTTGTGCAGGTTTGCACAATGGTAAGTGGTGTTAATTTATGGTTAAATGAAAAGGCCCTTACACCGTGTACGCTTCACTTACCAGTGGGCAAATCTGCTTAGCATTTACATTTAAGCAATGCTTACTCTGGCTAGGCATAGCTCAGCCTTAGTAACCAGTGATCACATTCCAGACTGATAAAAAGCAGGATAGTGACATATTCAATAAGTGTATTTAATTCCATGTACATAACATGTTTCTATGTGCTGTCATTACATTGGAAAGGGGTGTGAGTATACTGTATGGGACACCTGAGTATATATGGCTAGTACAACTATCTTTTCTCTTTGTACGTGTTTCATATATGGGTAGTATCCCAGGTTTTATGCAGTCACACTTCCATGTATTGTATCATTATGTTACTAGTGTTAACAGTGCTTTCCCAAATAAGAGTAGATTGCCAATTGTAGTACTGTAACCATGCACCCCTGCATGCAAATCTGGACTCTGAGTACTGACTATCGTGTTCTTGGTGTGTGAACTGTGTGTTATTAAGTATTTGCTACTGGATATTGATCTGATATGTGGATATTAACTGTAGACTACTATGTGTATAGGACATGTCATTGAGGGCTGCTGTCATGTAGTAATGGCATGCCTATCAGTGTCAGACATCTATCTGTCAAAACATTCATCCTAATGCATAACCTGTTGGCTAGCTGATTTCTGTCTGTCCTCTGTACAGATGTGCATATGTCAGGTATCCATCTTGGCTGTTTACAGGCAATCTATGCTTGACTGACACTGACATGTCTGCCCCTGCCCAGCTGTGTTATGAATGCCACAGTTAGGAAACCCCACCCTGTATGCACCACATGCCATGGATACCTCAACAAGACTGCCACAGTCAACAGAACATGCTTGGGTACAGGTCTCCAACCCAGACACTGGCCATGTTATGTACTATATGTTGCATACATGTCAAATGGAGCACCTCACTGACCCTCTGCAAAAGAAAACTAGATGATTGGATGTTGCATTTAACTGTCACTGTGAGGATCACTCAAGTGGCATCAATTGATAGATGGCCTGCTGACAAATGTCAGGTGACATTATACCACTGTACCCACATCACCTATTCATCTCATCTCTCCATGGGCATTATCCTGGTACACACATAGGGCACATAGGGACAACTGCACCTATGGACCCCAGTACTGACACATGTGTCAGTGTGCATTACTGAGAATAGCAGTGTCTATGTGCTTGTAAACTTGTAGTTGTTAATACCCTGAGGGCCTTCTCACCCACTACACCCCCTTTGCCATAGTTAGAAATGTCTGCTTCTGTGATGGACATTAAATGTACCTTGTTAAACTCTTCACCCTATGGGCTACCTGGAGCTTGCAGCACCAGCATAACACTGTTGTTCAAATGGGTAGATAGGCATGGGTTACCCTCTGAGTCCTGGCAATTATGTGTATGTGTGCAAGTGTGTATACTTGTAAGATACAGCATTCTGAGGCCACATTCTCCAAATAAAATACACCTTGCCATACATTATAAGGGATAGTGATCTTGCTGACATTAGGAAAGCCATGACAAACCCTCACCCTACTATCCCCGTGGCATGTTCAATAAGTGCATATCCCTGTAGTAGCACTGATTCGATAGACAAGGGGTTGTATTGCAGTCCTGGTCAATGTGTGATTGTGGATATATCAGAGCATTATCATGGGTTTCAGTTAGTAAAATATCCAATGTGGGCTGTGGGTGCTGAGTACACTGTCTTTACACCATGGTACCCCCAGTACATGTCCCAAGGTCAACTGTATAAGGACCACTGTCACCATCAACCATACAGGTAACTGATTACACTGTCCAACCCAATGATGCATGTGCTGTGTGCAAATTATCTGTAACAGAATGGACTCACTGACAAGGTGGTTAGCATTGATAAACCCATGTCTCTCAGATATATCTATGACTGTTATGTGTTTGTCTATGTGTATATGACAGTATATGACACTATGTATTGTTCATTAACACCCAGTACATTCCCCATCACCGTACTGTACAAAGCCTGGTGATGTTCTTCACTTAACAAGAAACTCGGGACACACCTCAGCCTAAAAGCTGTGTGGTGTGTGCAATTAAGGTCAAACACATTAGTAGCAATAATTACCTACATACGGGTTTTACTCTGAGTGTTGCCAAGTAAGTGTGTGTGTGTATGTGAAGGGATCTACTTCAGTTTGCAGAAAATACATGTTCCAGGAGGTCATCTGTCCGAGAAATGACTGGCAAATGCTAACATTTCAAAGGAATCATCTTGTGGAAATTCATTCCATTAAAACTAGTAGGAGATGTGTAAATGCCCTCTTCCCCACTGTACAGTTGTACAGCGATACTGGAGTTGGTATATATAGTTGGGTGTGAATGTTGTGGGCACAGCCACCCTCATTGGGGTGATTGTTGTGTGTATCCTCCCACTTAGTCTGCTGTAATACTGTACAGTGTATGTTAACGTATTACATCCGAGTGACGCCTCTAGGTGCATCTGCAATTAACTCCTACTGACTCCTGTAGGTGTCAAATATGGCTTGTTCCTATTTGCATCAATAATTTCAAAACCATTCTATGTACAAGGTTTTAAAATATTTCATCTTAAAGTTTACACAATTGCAAACTCAACTGCGCAAATATTTGACTTCTGTCTAAGTGCAGGTAAATAGATATTAGCTGTTGTTTTTTTCTGATATCAATTTGTATAGGTATAATTTTCACATTCTTCAAAATATTTCAACAACTGGGTAATAGAGGCAGAACTCCTTATCCTCATATTAAGCTCTCAGGTAGATGAATAAAATGCTGCTTACAGTATATGCGTAACTTGAGTGGTTACTGACATACTGTAAGTTGTTTACTAAATATTACAAATATAATAGTTACTCCCCCAGATTCACGAATCCTCAGTGTAAGACTAAATAAGTCTTACTTGGAGGCTGCAGATGAACGGTATGACATCAGCATGCCATGAATATTCATGAGGGCACTCTGACACAACCGCAAGTCTAACACGGACCATGTAGGAAAGCAGGGGGCGTGTCCGACTGCCGAGCAGTCTAAATGTCCATGCCTCTGCAAGGGATCGAAAAGAAAAATGTAAACACAGAAGAGCGAGTCCACTCAAATGTCCATGCACCCAACAACACACTCCCTGACATTATAAACCCACATCACAGTTATAAAAAGTAAAACATTAATTTTATTTTTTTTATTTTCCCGAAATAGCTGCCCATATTTGCGCGTGTGTGTGCGGGTGTGCCCATTGCTTAGCTGCAGTTAGCAATCCCGACATGGAAGGGCATAAGAAAGAATGTTTGTGCAAATCATACCAAATAGCAATAGCGTAATGGTAGAGCATTCACCCAAACAGGAGGCATTCACGGTTCGAGTCCCACCACTCCCCTTCCAATTTATGTTTTAAATCAGTATATGAAATAATACCTGACATATATGATTAAAATATTACTAAAAAGCAGTGAAATGGCCTATGTATTAGTGAACAAAATATATATTTTTAAAGTTTCCTGATATACAATTGCCCGCAGTTAAGCAGCACTTTACCCAGCGCAATATAGGTGCCCGTAGTTCTGCAGCACTTTACCCAATGCAATATAGGTGCCCGTAGTTCAGCAGTGCTTTACCCAGTGCTATAGAGTTGCCCATAGTTAAATAGAGCTTTACCCAGTGCAATTGGTTTGCGTGGACGTGCATGCAGTGCCAACCAGCGCACCATAGGTCAACGTGGCGCAACGTAGAGCAAAGCTGCTTAAACACAGCCACACCCCCTAGCCTGTCTGGACAGTATTAAAATAAAATGAATGACAAGGTTCAAACCCAGGACTCTGTGCACCATAATCAAAGTACTGAACCACTAAGCCATGACAGCTTAGGAGAAACAACCACTGTTAACATACATATACTTAGAAATGGTAGATTAAACATTACTAAGCAGATCTGCAGTCAGCCAAGAATTTTCAAAAATGGCAAATCACAAAAAAGTGCAGGAAATGCGGCATATTTAAGCCCCATAGGCGGGAATACTCGCCATAACTGATTGTAGCTCACATCTGCAGTTAAAATGGCTGGTGCTGGAGAGGGTACATGCTTCCAAGTGCAATGTTGGGGCATTGAGGAGTCGAAATACATGGTTTGGCTCCTTGTTCACCGTCATGAGTCAAGACTCCTGCAGGGCCAGTTCCAAGGGATGGAGTACAAGGCAGAGGCTTGGAACCGGTTCGCTCATCAACTCACCAGTGTCACAGGCATTCCTCGGACTGGTGAGCAGGACCGTCACCACCGTGCAGACCTGAAGAGACAGAAGCAGGACCTACTGAACCAATGGATACAGGAGGCCCGTGGGATGCAAGATGCCCCACAACTGAGTAGGTAGCCATGGAATGCAATATGTAAGAATTGATAACTGATTCTGTATAATGGATAGGTATGTCTCAATATCCCTTCATTTACTTCACAGCTGCAGGTGACCATGCTGCAAATCAGCAAGCCTATGCAGATAGGCTGCTAAGGCTGTGCCACCAGGCAGGTTAGTGATTATTCTGCATGTATTGTTATATAAAATAGGGGAGAGAGCATGAAAAAAGGTGTTGTATTCCAATAATACAGCCATAAAATGCCCTGAATAAGTCCTCTGCATGTACTGTTGTGTAAAAAAAGTCAGAGAGCCAGAAAAAGAGTGTAGTAACCCATTAAGAAAGGTAAAATATGTCTGGAATAACATCTCTGCAGGTACTGTCATATAAAATAAGTGAGCAAGCCTGAAATAGAGTGTTCTAACCTATTAATAAAGGTATAATATGTTCTGAAAATGTCTTCCATATGCACTGTAATATCAAATAAAGGAGCGAGCCTGTGGAAAAGTGTGTAATGTAATTAATAAAGGTATAAAACCTGGAGTGTGTCTGTGTCCCTTACTTTGAAATGTTGTTGTACCCTTGCATTATACTAATAGTACTGTTTTAATAATTGCTGGCAACCCACAGTTGGGCAGTCCCATCTAAAGTGGGTGATGGAAATGCTAGTATCTGTGAAGTATATATACAGTCCTCATCAGTCAATGACTGGCTGGCATGCATAAGTAAATCTGGCACACAAGTAGCTTGTTAATTTGTTCCCCAGAAATGTGAGTGTGCTACAAGAAATACAGGGTTATGTACAAAATGAACTGAAAATGTCATGTGAACACATCCAGATATTTAGATAAAGAAATATAAATAAAAGCAAGAAATGTGTACCAGTAACATCTGCATCTTGGACAGTTAGTATGTCAGATACAGGACAGGTATATAATGAACTTGCCAAACCTATTACACAATCTAAAGCATGTTGGTAATTGTAATAATACATGTAGGGGATATACACCTGCAGTCACTAGGAATGTAGTGTTGACTAAAAGTACTTATAAGATGTTAATGGAGGTTTCTTTCTACTCCCTACTGTATGTGCATAAACCATGCAATTCCACACCTCAATTGGCATGTGTAATGTCAAACATTAGTTGGGACATATGTCCTATTGTTCTATAAATATCTGCATTCACTTTGATGCATGTGCCCTGTTCAAACACGACAATCATGGTGGCCTGTTGCTACCAATCATCCCTGCATGTTGTTGGAATCTCCACTGTCATTCAATATATGCATGTGTTATGCTTGCTGTTCAACTGTTGGAACCTTAGTGTGTTGGGTTAATGGGATTATTACTGCATGCTGTTACAACTAATCTTGAATGCTGTTGTTTATGTTGTAATTAAACACACCTAATCACAGAACATATGGGAAGCTCAGTCCCAGTGGACCCACCTGTTCCTCCTCAGCTGGCGAGTGCACCTGGCACCAGCAGGTCCGGTGCCCAGCCCGGGCTCCCCTCCTCTGTTGGTCCTGTGCCACCTTCAGGTGGAAGCGCTGCAGGGGATGGGGCTCGTCCCCCCCGTGCAAGCGTGGGTGGAGAAGGGCCATCTGTCACCCTTCGAAGCGTCCTGGTTGTGGTGCGTAGGGAGATCCAGCGTTCAGTCGCTGATCCCCTATGCCAGCTTGAGGCGAGAGTGGCATGTCTCACAGGTGAGCCTGCCCGTCCTATACAGCCCCCAGCACAGCTACCCTCGGGACTGTGAAGGTGCAGTGGTGACTGCCCATGGGTGGGAATCTCAGTTCCACTGTTACTATCTGTGGGCTCATAGGCTTGCGATTTCCAAACATCCATCCCTGTCAATTGTGTTCACCCACCCCATGTGTCATACACCGCCCCTGTATGCGTCTTGTTTGTCTTGTATGTTTACCTCCCCAACCTACCTCCCCAAACATACCTACTTCCTCTACCTCACTTTCCACTCTCACCTGAAAAAAAAAAAAGGGCAATCTGTACCCACAAAAAAATTACGCCCCATACATAGCTGCCCATTTCGCAGACATGTCCACTGAACATGTAAACTGATAATTATAATTGGCAGTGCAACTTACTTTGTTGTCCTCACCCCTCTCCCAGGGGTGGAAGGTTTCAAATTTCACTCCAAATGTATTGCATATGCACAGCTGTTGCTGGTAAAGAAATGGGCAGCTATGGACCTTCCCTACACCCGTCCTGCACATCCCGAGCTTGTTTACCTACTGTCTGTCCCTCTTTGTGCCCCCTTTTACACCACTTTCCTATCTCCCCATTTTCTTTTCTTTCAAAGAAATTAGCACGGCAGTTAGTGGGAGTAAGCACTTTTAAGCAGTAGTTAGCGGGTTTAAGCGAGTGTGTGCATGTGTGCACTTAGCTAAGCGTTGCTAAGCGTCGCACAAACCCGCACAAACCCGCTTACAACTGCTTAAAAGTGCCTTAGTCACTCTATGTCAGGGCCCTTGTTCTGCTCAGCAGCAAAAGAAAACACCTCTGCCAGTCTCAAACCCCGGACCATTGACACAATAGACCACATAAATTACCACTAAGCCACAGTGGATATAAAAATAACTTGGTGCTGAAATAAATATATCATGCATTACAATGAGGGAATGTAAATGGAAATTAGGAGTGGCATAACACAAATCCTGTTCTGTGGGTCTTTACCAGCAGTTGTTGTGGAATTGCATGACATGACTGTGAAAAGAGAACCAGCCATTCTAGCATTCTAGCAGGGAATAACATTGCAGTAGCACCTTACAAACATCACACAGTATCAGACCAGGATAAACACTGGCAAAGTTGAATAGGGCAGAGGCCAGACTCCCCAACTGTGACTGCTTTACAGGGATGTCCCTGATTTGTAAACAAATGTTAGCTGTGCCCCTCTGAATCACTCAGAAAAGTACTAACATTAGGCAGAAAAGTGGGGAATCACACGTTATGAATAATGTCAATAGGTGAGAGTAGACACTGCTTGCATGTCAGAAAAGCTGTAGTAATACATATGCTCTGATTCCCAACAAAGTCTCAACTGAAATATGTCTGTAATATATTACAGGTGTATCTCACTTATATGTACCTTTCACTGAGGCTGTTCAAATATATACCTGAAAGTATCTGAGGCCTGGCAGAGGCAGAAACACAGAGGCATATCAGCATTCCTGCTTTTATACACTCTGCAAATAGCTTTGGAAGGAGTTCCACAAGCATGCCCTTATGTAGGAGTACAACACAGAAATATCACAGGATGTAGCCATGTACTGCTAGCAACCAACTGTGACAATGCCATTGTGCCAGTGCTGAAAGTACTGGTGTGGTGCAAAGAGAAAGAATAATAGGCTAACCTCTAGCTACCATATGGATATGTCCACAGGTGGGAGCTACGCAGACAGACTACTTGCCTTGATAGACTAACAGGTACACAGCAACCTTGTACGTTCAGCAAGATAAACCTCACATGATAATAAAAAATGTTCTTTGCAGTTCTGCACCCCTACCCAAAGGTACGACATACCTGTGTATTCAGGCAAAACCAAGGGTGTAGGTAGGCATACTCAGTACTGAAATATGTCCAGTTGTCTTGAGCAGCCTGTGCTAATGTCAACACAAACAAGCCACAAACTGTTCAGAAGTGAGTAACTTAATAATTACAGTATAGCAGTTCACAAACAGTGCATGTGCCACAGGAATACATTGCAATGACTACATCTGTATGGCAGTTAATTGTCTAATTCAGAAAGAAAGTACATACTCCCATGTATCCTGTGTTAGCATTTGGAGGGGTGAGTAAATGTCTACACTGAGAAGTGTGTACTGTAAGCAGCAACATTCAGGTTTGAGTACAACATGCATATCAGTGGCTACAACCCTAGCTTCAGATAAGAGACATATACCAACCTTCTGACTGACACAACGGTGTTCAAAGCAAACAAGCATGGGCCCCATCTTGGAAAGCTGAAAGGGCTACGCCTACCTAACCTAGCATTTTATAGCAGTGGGCTGCAATCACAATGAGTACTGCAATTACCACACAGCAGGCTGCATGCAATTACTTAATAGTGGGCACCAATTGGTGCAGAGGCTGTCACATGCACATGTGCAGATACCTAGAAAAGCAGGCAGTACCTGCTGTCCACACATGCAATAATATCATTGCAGGAACAGAGAGATAGAGAGCGAGAGTAAGAGAGAGAGAGAGACACACACAGACATAGACAGAGACACAGACGAAAGAGACAGAAACAGAAACAGACAGAGAAACCCAAACAAAACAACCAAAAAAAATAAATAAAAAATAAATAAATAAACAACAAAACAGTAATAACAGACGGAGCAGAGAAATACAAAGGTAAGGTATGTAACTCATATGTATGTGCCTGCATGTAGTAGATGTTCCTGAAGAGTACTCTACACACTGTAAATCATCCATATGTGGCAGCAGTTTGTATCTATCTGTATCTGCACATGTGCATAGGGAAAGGAGCATACTGCAACTGTTAGTGAAGGGTGGACACATATATGTTGTTGAAGGCTGTTATGTCCATATATCTATGTAGGTCGTAGTGTGAGGCATAGAAAACAGCATGCAGTGCTGATATATGTCATGTGGTGGTTAAACGCTGTGGGACTGATTTGTCAGATCTGCTGTGTTACAGCCAGTGAGGCCTGCTAAAGCTACATGGGCTGAGGACATCAAAATGCATTCTGCACAACACTGTGCAATATAATCACATAACTGTACTTCTCACAACTGTCGCATAAGTGATATCCCCACCATGAAAGGTGGACTGTACATGTGCCTATATGTACATCTATATGTACAGCAATGAATGTGTACATGTATGTGCATATATATATATATATATATATATATATATATATATATATATATATATATATATATATATATATATATATATATATATATATATATATATATATAGAGAGAGAGAGAGAGAGAGAGACACGGGGTCATATGTACCGCAACAGGTGTGTGGTGACCAAGGCATGGACTGTAGACAGGTGTTGATACTGCTGTGCCATCCCTCCTTTCCAAAACACTGTACCCATTAACTACCACATAGGTAGAAATCTACCTAACACTGACAGTGTGATAAGGGAACATGGGACACAGGTGGACAGTAGCCTCCCCTTTGAAAAAGACAGTGCCACACTAGACATGTAATCTGTCTATGTGGTACGTGTCATCACAACAGGTGTGTCATCTAGGGAAATATAGGTCAGTGTTCCCCTCTACTCATCACAATGCCCAGTGTGGTATGTACCTCACATGACAACTACAGCAAGTGGAAAGACCACATACATACCTCACAAATGGTAATATTGGCCTCAAACAGATGCCCTATGCAGACTGACTCACAAAACCACAGCTAGACTGTATTGCATACCGCCGACACAGATGTGACCTCTGCCGGACATACAGAGGTATGTCACACCCATAGCTGTGTGACAACCACCATGGCAACATATCACAATCCCTCCAGGCTACACGCTCTAGGGCCCTAAACCTCATCAGCTCACTAAACAGCACATGCTGGAGGGATAGGTTCCTATCTCAAAGATATGCCATACTCTGAAATAAACCACCTAGTAATAGTAAACAAGACTCTTCATTAGCAGTTGTCGTAAATACCCCTGATGATAGTTTGGGAGATAGGTAATACACCCTGGGAATCACCTCTGTGGTTCTGGTTGACAGGGGCAAGTGAAATCAAAGTACATGTGTGGCAAAGGCCAGGGTAGCATATGGCTAGGCTGCTGTAGGCCCTAGGGCCAATAGCATATTACCTACCTATGACACTATGCACTCACACATGTACTCAATGCAATACCTGCTATGTGAGGTTGAATGAGTGTAACGCTGAATGTGTGCAAGGTCTGTAAAGGTGTGATAACTTAGTGTGAAGTTGTATCTGACATGGTAGTGTCTGTCCTAGCTGTGAGGCCAGCAAACGATGTGTATGTTATTGCTAGGCAGACATAGTAGTATGGCATATGTTGTAACGTAGTTCTTGTTGACGACTGCTGTGTCCCATTGTAGGCTAAAGCAATACATATATGCTTAGTGAGTGGCACTGCTGGTGAATCCAACTCCCATATGAACTGTAGTACTACCTGAAGCTGTAGGCCTAAACAGCACAGTATGGTGTATGTTCACATTGCTTGGAACCACTGTCTTGTGTGTTTCCTGTAGTCTGCACAGAGTACATACCTCAGGCATAAGGGTTTGTAAGTAGTGGCACACAGTACTGTATGGTACACAGGTAAAGCTCATCTGTGTTGGCATACAGTGGTGTGTTGTATGTGTGTCTGATGTGTGTGTAATTATGCCTGTACCATGCCCGCAATCATATGTGTGTTACAGGGTATACGTGTGTATCTAGCAACATATATACTCTGTTACAGCAGTATGCCACCTATATTAACAACTGTGCACATATGTTAGGCAGGGGTATGGCATCAATGACTAGGGTGGTTTACTGGTACTACTGTAACTGTACTTTACATTAATTGAAATGGATGACATCTTTGTTCGTGCATTAGCATGATATATACCCCTGTGGCGAGGTTGTGCATTGTGTCACAAACAGTGTGCCGGGCACTGTTGTATAGTGGTTTGATATATAGAGTGTGCCAGGCACTGTAAGCCAGTTGTGGTCTGAGAACCAATATGTGGTATTGAACATGTGTATCCTCTGACAGACAAACGGATGATATATATGGCAGTGAAGTGATATCTGTGAGTAAGGGTGTAAAGGGTGCCACAGGACTCGTTCACACATATTGTTCATTTCTCTTTCAGACTGATAGCCCACCAACGTAACCCTTGTTACACAGCAGCGGAGGAAGAGGTAATCCACCACAGCCTGGTGGAGCACTACTCACTGCAGTTTTCCAGAAGCAGCCAGCACCAGCATGAGTGGACTGCAATGTGGCAAGATCTTTTTTGTTGGGTAAATGACATAGGCATGCATAACCAGACATATGAGCAGGTACGCCATCACTGCAGTGATTTAATTAGACATGCCCTGCAGCGTGTGTCTCATATCCATAGACAACAGCTTGCCACATGTGATGGGATGGCCATACATCCCCCCCTCACCAGAGTGGAGGAGCTGCTCCTAAGTGTGGTGGCTCCTGGATAACAACAGCAACTGCCACAGACGTGTCATCATGGAGGCCGGAGCCACCCAGCAAGTTGACATGGAGCGTGCAGGTAACATGCCCTATCTGTAGACTACGTTACTTGTATTGTTAGATTATGTATATGTGACATGTGTAATGTGTGTTTAGCAGTTGTGCTGCCTAGTGTTGTGCAATACTGATATTTGGAATATTATCTGTACACCTGTGACTGTCGACTGTTGTTCTACTGTAGTTTAGCAAACCCACAGTAGCAATGCCACAGTTGTGGCCACTGACGTACTCTCTCAAATCCTTGTAGGTCCCTCTGGTGTGACAGCAGGGCAGACGATCCATGCTGGTGAGTGTGGTATAACTGCAATATTGGTAATGAAATGTGCATGTCATAGGTGAGGTGTAGTCCATGTACATGTAACACACCTACGCATAATGCATGCTGTGCATGTTTGCTGTCAGACGTTGCACAGCTCAGTAATGTCAGTAGCTGCCTCAATGACATGCAATACACAGAGCATCAGACACACCTGTGGCAACACCGTACTGCACATTGGATAGGCATAGTCACACAGATAACACATGCAGCCATGGTATGTATACCTGTGAGTGATGGTGCACAGGACATTGCAGAGCTGATAATACTTGCACAGCAATGTTGTGTCCATGTACACATTGTGCTCCAGGGTGTAGCCAATCACTGAACAACTACACACATGCATCAAAGCCATGTATACTGTTATTAACTAGGGCCGTCTACACTCGCACTGCATGGTCTTGAGCAACACATATTCTGCATGCTGACATGTGTGAGGTGACTGTTTGCCTTGTGATACTGTCACCCACTTTCACCCACTATTGAGTATGTGTTGGATTGCTGGTGTGTGTGAGTGTATCTGCTGTAGTGAGGAGTGTATTTGTGTGCATGCGTGCATGTGTTCATGTGTGCATGTGTTCATGTGTGCATGTGTGAATGTGTGCATGTGTTCATGTGTTCTAACATCATGTACAGATTGTAAAGTATGTTTCCTGTCTTCCTCTCACAGGTGCTGAGGTTGGGTTGGCTGAATGTGAATGCAGCAGGGAACCTGAAGTCACTGCCACAAATAGTGGAGATGATGAGACATGTATTGTGGCACAGGCAGGTTTGACAGGGTCTGTCATTGGTCCTCCAATCGACAGTACACAGCTTTCCACCCCATCTATGCGCAGACTCATACTGCCAATACATCCCTCATCACCAATGGCCTTAGCCGAGGGACAGCATACAGTTGGCATTGACCAGGATAGTGTGGTATCCATGGCACTTGCATCCCCTCACAGCAGCCATACCATGATTACTGGAATGGTACCACATAGGTGGATGTCCAGGGGTTCTCATGGGAGCAAGTATGTTCCGAGCTGTAATGCAGGCATAGGCACGTATGGAACGGTACACCAGACAGGGACTAAGGGCACAGAGGGCCCATTACACTGCTATCAATGACAGCATCCGTGACCTTGCCGGTGCCATCCGGAATTACACTGAGGTCATTGTTAGACATTGGGGGGAGACATTAGATACCGTCTATAATGTGTTTTCCATGAGCCAGGACCATGCAGGACGGTTGAGACATTGATGCTGATGTATGCCAGCAGCATCAATGGCTGGCAGTCGTCGCAGATGGCCCACAGATCGCAGCTGCTCCCGTAGTGGCAGTACCAGCCCCAGCAATGCTGGGGCTGGCCTGTCAATTGACCGTCCTAGTAGACCACGTGCACGTGGCTCTGGCCAGTCCCAGCAGGGACATGGGTCCACTCGACATACCTCTGCCTCTGATGATAGTACCCAGTCAGGGTTGGTACCCGATACTGTCCGTAGCACCCCTGCCAGGCACAGGTACCATGTCCGTGGCCAGAGACAATGATCTGTACAGCCAGGCAGGTGCAGTCTGTGGCTGTCCCACAACCTTCCGTATATGGCAGCCACATGGTGGAGCTGTGTGCATGCAGATACACACACATTAACCAAACAACTAGGGCTCACACACACACATTACATCAACATTGGCCTATGCTGTACTGTTGTCCCTCACACACACACACACACACACACACACACACACACACACACACACACACAGACACACACACACACGTACATGTTGATTGGATAGGTCATTGTCGGGCTCTAGCAAACCAACAACACACCCTGTGCATATGATGACACTTGTGCCACCTCCTGTCATCTGTAACATTGATGCAGGAACAGGCTAACATGGTGCTGATGCACAGGGAGACAGTATATCAGTGTAGCAATATTAGCATGTTGTCAGCAGGAAAGTGTAATGATATCCTTGTAGGTATATCTGAGCAGGCATGATGCATCAAAGCTATGACTGTGAATGTAGCATTGTTTACACCAGTGTTAAGTCTAAGTATGTATTGTCCACCCATGTGCCACGTGACGTGGCTGAAGTGTATAGTGTATAGTGAAGTGTACAGTGTTGCCAGCATGTGTCAGTGCATGGACAGTATGTGTGTGATGTGTGCAGTACAGATTAGCAGCTGTACATCTGTGAACATGGTGGGTGCGCACTGTCTGCATGTACATGCATAGTGGACACATGGGATGTGTGACGTACCCTGTATTACACATTGTTAACATCTCATAGTATCTCCCGATGGCCAGTATGCATTCTACTACAGATATGTTCTAACATGGGTACACGTGTGTGTATGACATGGTTTGACACTATGCTGTGGGTGATACTGTTAATATCTGTCAATATTTTGCATTCTGGTAGTATACACAACCTCAACAGCTTGACCATAACCAATCATTAGATGATGTCCTGACAACTGACACACAGATGTGGGGAACTCAGTAACAGTTGGATCCTTCCAGTACTATACTATAACAGTAACCAGTGGTATTGACCGCCACCCATTCCTGGGACCACACCTGTTTGGCATATAGCCCTCTTAGGTACATGCAAACACACTAGGGATATGTCCATCCACATCTGTAAATGCATGCATTGGCCTACAATGCATTCTCTGGATGGGACACATATCCTACACAAGGGTATCATACAAAGAGATACCTATTGTCCGACACATGCTCTATAGCTCTAAGCCAACTATAGCATAGTCATCCACATTTACTATACATACTATCCCGACAGTACCACATAGGTGGTATCCCCCAACATGTATGTTGGGCAGCAATGTGTACATACAGCCAAGTGTTATGTCATCTGTCCCTTGGTATCCACATATCCAGAGGTATTGTGGAGTCCCTCTGTGTATCACATAAGACATTAGGGGCCTGTATGCATATCCACAAGGCTGTTGTACACCTATAATGACTGTCCATTATTGCCAAATGTTGTTTGGTATGAACCTGTCTGACATATACCCCAGGCATGTACCCTCACTCACACTACTCTATAGTAACTGTCATGGGTGTGTGTGGCACAGATGACCTTGGCCACAGATCACTACAGTGGCCGGCCTTGTCACATACATACATATGTGACCTACGATCTGAGAAATAGCGGCACAATCTGTCAAAGGAAACAAATGTATTCATGTAGTATGCAGGCTTCACACCTATGTACTAACTGAGGTCACATGTACATATATTTATTTGCCACACAAATACCTGATGTGTGCAATGCACATACTGTTTTAATCCTGATATGTCATACCATAGTAAAAGCAAAACCCACATCACATTGACCAACAATATCACACACACAGACACACATAAACATACTCTGAGGCTCTAAATAAACTTTGCCTAAGCAGCAGAGACCTCCAAAGCAGACACACAAACAACTGCTACCCCACTACAATACCCACATACAACATAGTTCACAAAGTCAGTGTGCCACACAGTCACTACCCTTAGGGCTAAACAACACAGCTAATACACTTGTAATAGGTGACACTTATTGTCAGACACACTGACATCCCACTCACCAGGCCGAACAAGGGGATGGTCACTTTGAGCTGTCTGTCGGGTGCCAGGATCTGCCACATAACACATGCACTCAGGTCACTCCAAAGCAAGTACATAAATGGCTCCATCATTGTCCATGCTGGTGTGAATAACCTCAGACATTTCTCCCTGGACCACATGACATGATACATAGAGGAACTCTCTGATCATGTAGCCCAGGCCAGTATGACCCTGACCTTGTGTAGCATCTTACACTCACCAAGAATGATGTCACATTATAGAGACAAAATGATCACTTTTAACAGTTGGCTAACATATTGGTGTCATTCAAAGAGGATCCAGTGTCTGTCAGCCTGGGGTGACATGCTCAACATGCCACGTAGCTTTGCTATGGACAGCTTGCACCTGTCACCCTTGGACTTTCAAATACTGGCTAAGGCTCTTGCCACTCCCATAGTGCCTGTTTTAAGCAAGGCTCAAAAGACAAACCCACCTCCATAGACATTACAGGATAAAGGAAACTAAGGGTAATGCTGCTCAACACCAGATGTGTTACCCTCAAAATGTACCCACTCAGGACTCTCCTCAGTATGGAGAATAGCGATATCTGTGCACTAACAGAAGCCTGGTTCAGGCTCACAAATGCACACCAGCACTTCCAGGTTATGTTTCATACCATGCTTTCTGACCACAAGACTCGGAACGGACAACAAAAATAGGGGGAGTATCCATATACATCACAGATACACACAACTCCAGGTTAGTAGCACTGCACAAAGCATCACAGACCATACATGTGCAACTAACAGTCTGCAAAACTGCCTTTCAGTTCATAGCCTGCTACAGACCACCCTCCCAAACTCAGGAACCACACTCGGCTTTCCTGGGACACTGGAGAATATGAAGGTCTCCCCAGACACCACTATATTGGGTGACTTCAAATACCCAAACATTGACTGGGGATACTACTGAAGCCCCAACAACCTTGCCCAACAGTTGCTACTATTTGTAAATTCAAATGCTATGGCACAACCGGTCACCACACCCACAAGAGGGGAAAACATATTGGACCTGATCATCACCAACATGGGGACTCTATGTTCCACACCAGAGGTATACCCCTCATTGGTAAGGTCAGACCATACATTTATCTCACTGGACATCCATATCCCGTCCCCACACCCATCGTAGGTAATCTTGGTGAACTTCTCAAAAGCAAACATCACACTTCTCCAAACCAAGGTGGTATCCTTCAAAGACCCTGGGATAATGGTAAATATGGCTCAGACCGCTGAATCCTTTACAAACACATTCTATGGACACCTAGTGGACTGCATGGATCGTGCTATCCCAAATAACAACAAGACTCACTCCTCCAATGGCAGGGAACCTGTCTGGTGGACCCCAGCCTTTAATAAGCTATACAATGAAAGGAGGAGGCTACTACATGATAGAGCACAATCCCAGACAGGGAAGGCATCTGTGATCTGTACTAGCAGAAAGCTACTATCACTCATGAATTCATCTAAGGCCCGCTTCTAATGAACAATTGCACCAGACACTAAGGACAATCTCAAAGCCTTCTTTAGTTATGTCAGGAACCTGGGCGGACACTCACTGATATGCTGTGAGTTACTGCATACTGACTAAATATACCCTGAACCCACAGACATTGCCAACACCCTGGCAAAAAGGTTCAGTGCAGATGTCTCCCCCGCATCCCCCCTAAGGAGCAACTGTCCATCCCAACAGAGTGTAACCTCCCTGACATCACAAATGAACAGGTGAGTGCTGCCCTCCCCAAAGCAGACAACACAGCATCAATGGGACCAGATGGTGTCCCGGCCTGCATCTTACACAAGCTTCATGACAAACGTAACCCTCACATTAAGTCACTGTTCAATATCAGAGTTACTAAAGGATATGTACCCAAGGAATGGCGTACAGCGACAGTGGTCCCACTCCACAGAGGTGGTGCCACAATGGACCCCAGACAATATCGCCCTATAAGCCTAACTAGCCTGTTCTGCAAAGCTATGGAGCATATTGTCATGGTACTCATACACATAGACATCGGGAACCTACAGACACTGGGTCCTACACATTTCAGCTTTGTTGTGGGCAGATCTTGCCTCTTGAACCTGTTTGTATTCTTTAAACAGTTACCAGGTCCATAGACGTAGGGAAGGTTGTCCACACAGCCTACCTGGACCTTGCAAAACCCTTCAACGCAATACCCCACTCGGCCATTATACATAGGCTCACCAGTGTCAATATCGACACATATCTCACAAGATGGATTGCTGACTGGATCAGGGATAGCACCCACATGGTCAGTATTGCAGGTGCCATGTCTGACTATACACCAGTTACACGTGGCATCCCACAAGGCTCAGTCCTGGGACCTCTCTTGTTCAGTATATATTTCTCTGACGTACAGGCTAACACAGGAGGAATATGGTTGACCATGTTTGCAGATGACTGCAAACTGGGTGCCATAATCAACTCTCCAGCTGGCACATGCATACTCAAACAGGGTCTCACAGAGATGGATGACTGGTGCCAGAGCCATGGCCTACAGCTAAATGCCATTAGATGCATAGTCATCCCCTTTGGGAATAACAACATGCCCACACATTACCACATGGGTGGTAATCCATTACGTATGGTAGGAGTTGTTAGGGGTTTGGGGACATGACTTGTTCATACTCTCACCTTTGACAATCACATTGCCAACGTGGTTAGACAGACCTTCTATATAGCCCACCTTATCCCATATGGTTTCCCATCTAGATCAAGTGAGGTCATTGTGCCCTATACTCATCACAACCATGCTTGGTTACAATGGCCCATTTCAGATGTACATTACCTGACACCTGCAGCAACTGTAATGGCCACAAAAGTTCCTCAACAAGTAGATCTAGGGATTCACACAGATGCCCTGCACAGTTTGGATACAGTAACTAAAGCTCTACTCAGTTGCTTACCGCCTACTTGGATGTGATGTGTGCCTGTTGTTTAAGGAAATGTCCAACCCAGAATTAATGGACATGTTCCACCTCAAGATATCCGAATCTCTTGGAGCTACACACTCCAGGGACATAAACCTCAGCACAGATGTTAATAGGACATGCTGGAGGGACAGATTATTATCCCAGAGGCTCCACTCACTCCGGAATGTAATCCCGGTTTCGCATAGGCAGAGCCACCCACTGACCACCTACAGGAGACATATTGACAAGTGGATGGGTAATCGTATGTTTACCCCTGGGATATCTTCTGTGTCCCTGCTAGACAGAGGCACAATAGACTAAACATAAATGGGCTATCTTGTGTGACCTACTATTCACAGGCACAGTGTACTAATCTGACAGGGTTGCGAAAGCCAAACACACTCTGGCTAGGCTTGTACATGCCCTAGGGCAGATAGCCTAGTATCAACCTCTGAACCTATGCTAATGTTCGGGATGCACAAGGTTTATTGATGATACTGATTGCATGTTTTTATAGTCTTTGCTTTCCCACTTTCTATGAACAACTTAGGTATCTGCAGAATATATTTGATTATGACGGGGTGTCTGTTGTCATATAACTGTGTGCACAGGGCAGATTGATGAATAGTGAGAGGTTCCTGGGTTAACACATGCAACTGCCGGATATATGTGGCCCACTGCTGTACTCAGACATGGCCTAAGTGTGTGAGCATGCCCAGTTCGGACTTTCAGTGTTTTGTTGCCTGACATTTGTCTCATTTATTCAAGTGTGTGAGCATGCCCAGTGTGACCTTTCAGTATGTTGCTGTCTGAGGTCCACTACATTTGTTGATGTGTGTGAACATGACCAATATTAACAGTTATACTGTGTGTGTTGAAAGTCAGGTTCTATTCTTACTGCAGGACTCACCTTTGTGTCATAACTCAACAGGGATTATGCTGTGCTTGCAGGGTTTCCATGAGATACTTTGCATAGACTTATCAACATTTCTTCATACAGGCTTACCACCACAATGCTATCATGGTTTAGTGGTTCAGTACTATGACTATAGTGTACAGTATCCTGGGTTCGAAGCCCATCACTGCTTTATATTTTTATACTATGCAGACCAGACTGCTTAAGGGCCAGTAGAGCAAATATGAGCATGTTGGCTTTTGTTCAGCTATGCCCTACTTAGACCAAGCTTGTCCGACATTGCTCAGTATTAACCAACATTGCTGGACGTTGCCCAGTATTACTCAACATTGACCACAGTTGTGCTAGTTGGTGTGTGCGATTTTGTTTACATATACTACATCGTGGTAAATGCTGTTTAGCACTGCTTTATATTGCTTAACATATGGCAATCATGCCTCAGTTTGCGCTGCAGGGCTGCCTATGTCGGATGCACATACTACACTCCCTAAACATGTTTGAAAACAGGTAGTGTCAAGTTAGGCATCCTTTTTACTATATGTGCGAGTCAGAGACAGGTATCATTTCCAGAGTTCCTACTGAGCCAGTGTATGTGCTATGCATTGCCTCTTTGCCAAGGCCAAAGCTTACTGGGCACACTACCTTCTGCCTACTGGGGCAGGCTCAAGTTGTTCCTCCTTCGAGTCATGCTCTGCCTGTGATGGTCTTGGCAATGGTGGGGGGCTGTTTGGTCCGGGCCTATTCTGGTCCTGCTGCAGCTGTTTTCACAGGATCATATTATGTAGCATAGCACATACCATGACAATTTGGGTACATGTAGTTGTTGAGTACTGCAAGGCTCCACCAGATGTGTCCAGGCACCAGAACCATGACTTGAGCAGGCCAAACACATGCACGATTACATTTCGTGTTTGTGCATGTGCCTCATTATGGCATTCCTGTTCAGGTGTGTGTGCATTTCTGAGGGGTGTCATCAACCATGGCTCCAGTGCATAGCCAGCATCCCCCACTAGGTGACCTTGTGGGATGTCCCCATTGGCAAATGTCTGGTACAGCTGTGTCAGATGCCAGATATGGGAATCATGGTAGCTTCCAGGGCAGCCAGCACACACATTCAGTATTATGCCCTGGGCATCACACACGACCTGGCAGTTGATGGAGGGGAGACCCTTGCGGTTGAAGTAGACCCTACCCCACTCACCGGCTGGTTCTTTGATGCATATATGCGTGCAGTCTATTGCACCCACTACCTCAGGGTATTCCACTATTTGCTGGAAGAGATGCATATTGTTGGCCAATACTCATGGGAATTGGGGAAATATACATGATCACCGACATGTGCTGACATGGCATCCAAGAAATGGTGCAGTACCCTGGATGCTGATGACTGTGATATCCCCATCATATTGCCAGTTGGTCTCTGGAAGGTACCTGTTGCTAATATTCTTAGGCCAACCCATACCTTGGTTTCTACTGGGATGGGTTCCCCTCTGTTGGTTCTGTGTGTCGGGCGTGGTCTGCACAGCTCAACACTTTGCTGCAAGAGGTCTCTGTCCACTCTATAGCGCTCCACTAACTCCAGCTCATGTAGCTCCTGGTAGGTTACCCTGGGCCTGTACACTCTTCTCTGTCTCCTCACTGTGGGTTGTCCAGCAGTATTTGCATTATCACCACCTTCAGCTTGTTGCATATGTCGCCTTATAACAGCAATGGCAGCCCCAAACATTTCTTTGTCTCAGTAAAGCTTTTTCAGTTTTCACTTCTATTAGCTTACTGCAGTGTTGCAGTGTCTCTTGAGAGAAACATAATGGATTGTTGTTTGCAGAGTTTTAAGTGCTGGGCTGGGTTGGGCTAGTGTACAGCCTGTGTAAGTGCCTGATTCTGATTGTTTTCACCTGCTAGCTCTGCTAGTACTCCCTGGTAACTTCCTACTATTTGTTGTGCTTCCTTTTTCCTTTCTGTTTCCTCGGGGGGCAGCGCCACGCACACAAGCGCAAACACGCGCACAGCAGCACACACATGCTTACACGGACTAAAACTTGTTTATTCTTGTTAAAACGTGTGCACACTGGTGCAAACGTGCTTACAACTCTTTCAACAGCCTTATACATGCTTACTCCGGCTTAAACGCGCACACTCACTCTTACATGCGTGCACACAGTCTTACTCGGGTTTACAGGCGCGCACTCGCGCGCATACATGCTCAGCAAGAAACTTTAGTGTTATCCACGGCATGCACCTTTGATTTCTTGCCTTTACCTGGCCTACCTGTTGACACACCTCTTTCAATGATGTGTAAATGACAGCTGACACATGCCACTCTGCTCCAATGAGCTTCACTTCTTTCATACATACATCCCTCGTGATGTCACCTATCTTCTACTCTGTTACTCCCCTTATCCTACTCCTACACTCCACTGACTGTGCTCATTTGCTATGTAAACTTGCGATTCACTATCCTAACCCTCATTTGCATGGGATTGCCTACTAATGCTTGGTTACATCTCTTAGACTGAGCTTCCCCCCTTAGCAACCTCTACTTAGTGGCCATGTTGTCTTCAGCCTGCCATTCCCTTGCATTGTAAATTTATATTAGCAATAAAATCCACATTTGTGGATCTTAATTATTGATTTTCTGGTTTTTAGGGTGCAGGGCATTTGCACAGCACTGCGCTACGCTTAAACCCCAGAGATCGGAATGAAAAAAAAAATTATTTTATTTTTATTTTGCATCACTGAACATTTCCAGTGGCCGCATTTATGGCCATTGGCATGATTCCTCATGTAAGTGCATCCTTTTTTTGGAGCTGTCATGGCTGCATTTTTCAATTTGCAGAACCGTACTCAGTTGTCAACTGAATACATTTCTGCAAATAACATTACTCCTACTCTCAGCAACCGTATGTTCCAAAGAATAGCAGGTTATAGATGCCCCAAATTGTTATATATTTTGTTTAAAAATTATTGTACATTATCAGTATTTTTAACTTTTTTAATTGAATATTATTGATTGAATGATTTTGGCGCCAAATGTTATAAAATGAAGGGGCTGTAGGAGCTTATTGGTTCTGATGAAATCTGTGTTGTGGCAGATGAAAGCGCTTAACCATATCAGCAAGTGAGCATATTGTGTGTGGCTCTTATCTGTAATAAAATTTGTGTACATTGGTATCCGAGCTTCGAGTTTTTTGGGGCATCTATAACCTGCTATTCTTTGGAACATTACTCCTACTCTGACAGGTTTGTCTTTCCTGGATCGCAAATGTACCTCATTTGTATAGCTTTCGACTGCAATTGAGGTAATTTGCATATCCAAGCCCTGTCCCTATATGACTCGTTTTGAGAGCTTTGTTGCACGCCCCTATCAGCTGTTCCTGGATCACTTGGTGGACTTGTTGGCTGCATAGAGTCTTACTCTACTCTTAGACTCCGTGCAAGCCTTCGTGAATCCAGCCCACTGTGTTTACTGTGACTTATAAAATTTGGTTTAAACCCTAGAACCTAAAGAATACTACTACTATAAAAATAGTTTATCCTGAAGAGTTTGCCATTTATACCTCTTTCATAACCCCTATGGTTCCAGAAATACGAACATTTGTTTGAAATGTAAGGACATAATTTGATTCGGTCAAAAGACTTACTGTCCTCCCATTGGAAGTTACAGTGCAAACTTCCTGAGCTCCATTGGAGTGAATGAGTTAACAGATTAAGTAGTTGTCAATCACACTATAAGTGGTTCTATGCCATCCCACACCCTCCAAAGTGGACAGCTGTGCCACCCACACCAGCACACCTGTGTTTACCAACTCCAGGATTGCACTACATTGGAGAAAATGACTTATACCCTGTCAGTACCATTGTCAATGACATTAAACTGGCAGACTAATTATTTACTGATGTGATGTTTTGCTTATTTTGTCTTGGTGGAATTACATAAGTTAAAATAAGTTCACTGCAAAATTAAGTATATCCATGTGTACAGTGTTCTTTGTGTATTCCATCAACACCAAAGTCTGTGTGTGTGTGTGTGTGTGTGTGTGTGTGTGTGTGTGTGTGTGTGTGTGTGTGTGTGTGTGTGTGTGTGTGTTATTCATAAACATTTGGTGTGTGTCACCTAGTACACTTACCATTGTCCACTGTAGAAGGGCTGCTGACATCAGCCACCATGCACTCACCTGTATACACCCCGCAGACCTATCAGCCATGTGGCACATGCAGTAACTGTTATACAGACCTGTTACTTGTGTTCAGCTGTATTCAGGATATGACACAGTCAATGTGTCACCACAGTGCCGTACCCCTTGTAGGAAACAACAGCAGACCAACATCCTGCTGACACATAGACACCTACAACACAAACTGAATACATTATGAAGACCACAATCAGTCAGTGTTAATAACAGCGATAATGCATCATGACTGGACAGCTACACATCCTGACATGTAAGCATTAAACTTTCCAGCTGAAAACATGTTACACGGCATTACATTGTTAAACTTTAGTACAGTCACCCTGTGCATCACAACCATATTTGCATGTCCCTGCATCAATGATATAGATGACACGGATGTGGCACAGGTATCATCATATGCACAGGGTGTAGTGTGGGTTTGCCAGAGACCTAGGCTGAGCTGTTAAGTTGACATCATGTGTGTTTTAAGGGGGGTTTGTTATCAATTGGGCTGTACAGATGTGGTGTGTGTAGGTATGGAGGTGCCCTAGCTGTGTTGGTGATGTGTGTGTGTGTGTGTGTGTGTGTGTGTGTGTGTGTGTGTGTGTGAGTATATATATATATATATATATATATCTATATATATATATATATATATATATATCTATATATATATATATATGTGCACACAGTTCTGCCATGTGACTGCCCTATACAGGGGTTTGTTGGACAGCTGCAGACTGTACATGGCAGGGTGTGTAGTTCACCGTGTCCAGCCATGGACATGATAACTGTGCCTGCCAGGGGTTCCACGGGCACTACCAGGTACAAGCCCAGATATGGTCCTCTCCCCTGATGATGACAAATGTCCACTGGATCTGGGTCCCTTTTGGGACTGGCCAGGACCACATGGACATGGCCTGCTGTGTTGTGGTATGGACAGCACCCCCCTGCAGTGCTGGTGATGGTACTGCCATTACGGGTGCGGCTGTGACTTGTTGCATGTCCAATAAACCTCCACCTGTTGGTGTTGCTGAACTACGTCCATGTGGCTGTCACCCTACTCCCACCATATGCTCTAACACGGACATTGTACAGTCAAGGATTCCCACCATCTCACCCAACCGTCTATCCAGGATGTCTGCAAAATAAAGGTGGGCACCTGCAAGATCACAAATTTTGTCAAGTACAGCAGAATAAGTAGCCCTCTGGAGCCTCAGACGCTGTCTGGTATAACATTCCATATGTGCCTGTGCCTCCATGATGGCCCAAAACATGCATCTGGTGACACCTGCTGTGGCACTTCTGCCAGGGCATGATGGCCAGCAGCCCTCCTATGAGCATCCCTGTACATCTGCCTGTGTGGTACCTCGCTGGCCATTTGGCTATGGCTGCTGTTTACAGACTCACTTGCCCTTGTCACCACACTGTCCTGTCCTATGCCACTACCCACCAACTGTCCCTCATCTATAGCCACTGGTGATAGGGTATGTATAGGCATTGTGACTGTGTGCGGGGGATGGGGTGGATAAAAGTGGGATGTAAACCGATGGCACAGCTTCAACCCTTGACAAACCTGCCTGTGCCTCAATATACCTATCGTCATTGTCAGAGTCTTTATGGACACTAACATCAGTTTGCCTGAAGGAGGGACCCCGACCCAACTCAACATTTGTGAGGGGAAAACAAAAAACATAATTTAAGACCTGTACTTCACTGCTTACCTCTAGACGCACTCACACACACACACACACATACACACACACACACACACACACACACACACACACACACACACACACACACACACACACACACACACACACACACACACACACACACACACACACACACACACACACACACACACACACACACACACACACACACACACACACACACACACACACACAGACACACACACACCTGACCTCTGATTTGCAGATCTCATCATCAGCAGTGCATGTATGAGCAATAAAATCCAATTACAATGACAACCTTCAAAGCTTACTGTGGCTATGAGGAGTGTACACACCCTTATTGACATGCCAGCCTCTTCCCTGATATGCAATGGGGCCACAATAGGTTCATAGGTAGGTACTAGGCTATCTGCCCGAAGGCATTTATAAGCCTAGCCAGAATGTGTTGGCTTTCGTCACCCCCTTAGATTAGTTTGCTGTACTTCTGCCCAGCAGAGCCACTGAAGTGATCCCCGGGGTAAACTTTCTGTTTCCCATCCACTCGTCAAGGTTTCTCTTGAAGAGTGCTAATGAGGAGCTCTGCCTAATGTAGATTGGAATCTTGTTCCAAAGCTTGGGAAGTCTCTGGGACAGGAATCTATAAGCACATCCTATTTATTGTTGTGGTGAGGTTTAGATCCCTAGAGAATGTGGCTTGAGGGGATAAGGTTTTCTTTAGGTGGAGCATGTCTGTCAATTCTGGGTTGGACATTGCCTTATATGTCAGGCAGAGATCATCTCTGAGCAGGCGGTATGCAACCGAGTACAGCTGGAGTTTCTTCAGTCGAGCTGCATAGGGCATCTGTTTGAGGCCAGTGATCCTCTTGGTGAGGTACTTCTGTGGTCTTTCCAGCTGTTGCAGGTGTCTTGTAAGGTACATCCCAAATGGGGCATTGTACTCTATGATGGGTCTGATGAGTGATGAGTAGAGGGGCACAATGACCTCTTTTGATCTGGATGCAAACCCTTTTGTGATTAGGTGGGCCACATAGAAGGATTTTCTAACCACTTTGGCAATGTGATTATCAAAGGAGAGATTACTATCTACTTGGGTCCCCAGATCCCTTATTACGTTTTCCATATTTAGGGGACTACCAGCTATGTGGTGGTTTGTGGGTACTTTGTTATTTCCAAAGGGAATAAATATGCACTTTTTGGCATTTAGCTTGAGGCCATGATTTTGACACCAGGTATCTGTCTCAGTGAGACCCTTTCAGAGGATGTCTGTGTCAGCCAGTGAGTCAATTATAGCCCCTAATGTTCAGTCATCTGTGAACTTGGTCAGCCATAGTCCTCCTGTGCTTGTCTGTACCTCTGAGAAGTATATTCTGAACAGGAGGGGTCCTAGGACTGAGCCCTGGGGAACACCACTTGTAACTGGTTTAGAGTCAGACCTAGCTCCCACAACTCTCACCATGTGGGTTCTGTCTGTGAGCCAACTGGCAACCCATCTTGTGACGTAGGGGTTTATGTTCAGGCTGGTGAGCTTGTCTATAATACCAGAATGAGGAATGGTGTGGAAGGACTTTGCGAGGTCTAGGTAGGCTATGTGTACCACCTTTCTCTCATCTATAGCCTTGGTAACTGTCTCAAAGAAGTCCATCAGGTTTAGGAGGCATGATCTGCCCTTAACAAAGCTGAACTGGGTAGGGTCCAGTGTTTGGAGGTTCCCAATGTCTCTGTTAATGAGTTCCATGATGATGCGCTCCATAGCCTTGCAGACCAAGCTAGTCAGGCTTATAGGTGATAGTTCCCAGGGTTGTGGCTCCACCTCTGTGGAGCGGAACAACTGTTTCTGTGCACCACTCAATGGGTATGTAGCCTGTGGAGACGCTGAGTTTGAACAGTGTGTTTAGGTGAGGGGTTAGTTCATCTTTGAGCTCATGTAGGATGCAGCCTGGGACACCATCCGGTCCCATTGATGCTGTGTTTTTGGCTTTGGAGAAGCCTATTTTAACCTGAGTGTCTGTGATTTCAGGGGCTCTACATTCTTCTGGTATGGTTATGGGCTCTTTTGGGGGTGAGAGGGGGATCAGGTTTGCACTGAACCTGTCTGCCAGGATGTTGGCAATATCGGTTGGTTCAGTGTATTTTGTGCGATTCTGCACTAACTCCGAGCAGATCTGAGCATTGCCATTTAAATTCTTGACATAGCTAAAGAATGCCTTGTGGTTATCTTTGGAGTCCTTGGCAAGTTTTCTTTCAAAGCTCACCTTGGATGATTTTATGAGGGATTGTAGTTTCTCCTGATACTGATCAGGAATGTCTTCCCTTCTTGGGATTTTACTCTTTTCTGTACTAGTTTCCTCCTTCTATTGTATAGCTTGTTTATGGCAGGGGTCCATCAGAATGGTTTCATTTTTTTGGAGGAGTGAGTCTTGGTTTTGCTTGGGTTAGCATGATCCATGCATTCTTGTAGGTGCCCATAGAATGCATTAGTAAAAGATTTTGCAGCTTGGACAGCGTTATCCTTTAGCATGGGGGCTTTGAAACTTTCCACCTCCATCTTAAGTAACGTGAAGTTTGCTTTTGAAAAGTTTTTCACGGTGGGTTCCTTGTCCGGGGGTGAGGGTGGAATGTGGATATCCAAAGTGATTTATTTATGGTCAGATCTAACCAGCGAGGGGTTGACCTCCGGTGTGCAACACCGGTCACCCATGTTGGTGATGACCAGGTCCAAAATGTTGTCACCACTGGTGGGAGTGTTGACCAGTTGTTCCAGGGCATTTGAGCTTATAAATTCTAGGAAATGTTGAGCAAGGGAGTTAGTACTTGAGTAGTTCTCCCAGTTAATATTTGGGTAGTTGATATGTCCCAATATTAGGGTATTTGGTAAGACCTTTATGTTACCCAGTGTTTCCAGAAATGCGGAATGGGGGTCCTGGGACATGGTGGGTGATCTGTAACAAGCACAGTTTGAATTGCAGTTTTGCACGTTGTTAGTTGCTCATAGATAATCTCTGAAGCATCATGCTGTACCATTAACCTGGAGGTGTGGGTATCCTTGATGAATATGGATACTCCCCCATCTTTTGTATTTCGGTCCCGGTTCTGTGGCCAAAATGTATGGTATGAGTTGTAGCCTTGTAGTGCTGGGGTGATCTCTGGAGCCTTAAACCAGGTTTCTGTTACTGCACATATATCTATTTTCTCCATACTGAGGAGTAATACCTCGAGTGCGTGCATTTTGAGGTTTAGACTTCTGGCATTGAGTCGTATTACCTTAAGATTTTTGTTACTTGTGCTATTTATGGTGGTGGGTTTGTCTTTTGAGCCTTGCCTAAAAAAGGCAATATGGGGGTGGCAAGAGCCTTGGCCAGTATTCGAAAGCCTAAGGGTGACAGGTGCAAGCCGTCTCTAGCAAAGCAGCGTGGCTTGTCAAGCATGTCATCCCAGGCAGACAGACACTGGATTCCATTTGAATGACACCAAAAACTTAGCCAGTTGCTGAAATTGATAATTTTTTCTTTATACCGTGGTATCATTCTTGGTGAGGGCAGGATGCTACTCAGGGTCAGGGTCATACCAGCCTGGGCTACATGATCATAGAGCTCTTCCATGTCTCTTTTCATGTAGTCCAGGGAGGTACGGCTCAGGTCATTCACACCAACATGGACAATAACAGAGCCGTATTTGTACTTGTTCTGGAGTGACCTGAGTGCTTGCGTTATGTGATGGTTCCTGGCACCTGACAGGCAGCTAACAGTAACCTTCTCCTTATTCAGTCTAGTGAGTGGGACGTTAGTGTGCCTGACTATAGAGTCACCTATTACTAGTATGTTGGGTATGTTATTTTGCCTTGAGGGCTGTGATTGTGTGGCACACTGGTTTTGTGAAGTATGTGTTTCATGGTTTGTGTTGAGGGGTGGAGGGTGCTTGGGTGTCTGCTTTGGAGGGCTCTGTAGATTTTGCAGATTTTTATTTAGAGTCTGCGAGTATGTTTTCGTGTATTTATGTGTGTTTTTTACCGGTGCTTGTTTAATGGGTCTATGGGAGACTGGTGATGTGATGCCAGTATTTCCCTTCTCCTCTTGACTGTCTGATCCAGTCTTGGTTTGAGAGAGCTTAGCCTCCAGTTTGGATGAATAATTGCATCTCTCGCATATATTAGTGTTTGGTGGTAGGAGGAGGGGGTTGTCTGTGTATATGAGGCAGTTGTTACATTGCCTCAAAATGCCCATATTCACCAGTTGGACTGGAGAGTACACCTGAAATTTCCCTTTGAACATGCCTGGATAGGTACAGTAAACTGTTTTACTGAATGGCTGGTAAGGTCAAATAGAGAGCCTTGTCCTTCTGTAGTGCTAGGGTTTATAAGTGCTTGCTATGAGTTTTGAGCAAGTGTCAGGCTGAGAAATGAATGGCTTGAGTGCTTAAGTTGAAAGTTTGTCTAGTTCCAAGGGAAAAATTGAAGAGGAGACTTTGTGTAGCCGGAAATATTTATACCCTAGCTAACTGGCGCTGCCCAGTGCGTAAAACCAGGCTAATGCGGTTTTTAAAGCAGGGAAATGAAAGAGATCGAAATTAGCCCAAAATGGCCAATAAACTACTACTTTCAGACCTGAAACTACTCCTCCAGGGACAGATAGGCTGCTCAAAGCTCCCCTCTCTGACAGGTGAACAGAGAAACTTCCTTCTATCCAAGTAAGGTATGGGCAAACACAGAGATTTGTAACACAGCCCTGAATTCAGCACTAACCTGAAAACTGGACTATATTAGCTTAGAAAGGCGTGAAACAAGTATATATATATATTTTTCAGAAAATAAAGCAGATACAATCAAAAAAACACTTTAAATGCACATAAAAAGATGCTTATTGTTGTATATCTCCGTTCAGAGTTGTAGCCAATGCCCCTAGTAATAAAGTAGGAAGAAACACAAATACAGTAAAAGCAGATGAAAAAAGTGCAATTTATGTATCTATCTATATATATATATATATATATATATATATATGAAAATATATATATATATATATATATATATATATATATATATATATATATATATATATTTAAACTGAGCCCTGTTCAGCAGTCTTCAATCAGACAAGTTATAACTGCACACTCCCGTTACTAGGGTGCAGGAGAACCTTCTCTAAAAAAGATGGCTTGGATCAGTGCTCAAGTTATACAAACAAAGCTAGATTTAGCAGGTCTGAATCTGGTCCTATGCTACAGCAACAAGGCACACCAATTTCAGAAAGAAACAGTTTGAATAAGCAGGCACAATAAGCCTGTGACCAGAAATTTCCAGCTCAGAAGGGCAGAATCCAGCCTCTCCTCCCACAAGAGTGCAGACCACAAACCTTCTTAATGTAAAATAACTGGCCTGAAGCCCAAGTGCTTAAACCAGAACTAATACACTTTTAGAATAGCAGACACTGAGCTTTCAATCAGCAATTCCCAGCTTAGAAGGATGTAAGCTACCTGTCCTGCCACAACAGTGCAGACCACAAACCTTCTTAATGTAAAACAACTGGTATGAAGCCCAATTGCTTAAACCAAAATACTTAAAATAACAGTTAACATTTAATCAGGCTACTACCAAGCAGCAATAAGTGCAGCAGAATAAATAAAATTGAGTACTTTTAAGAAGAGACAAAAGCAAAATAAAGAAGGAGGAAACACAAATACAGCAAAAGCAGATGATTTTTTTTTTCCTGCATATGTTAACATTACACACATCTGATATGTGACATATGACCTGTGCAATCAAATGCAGTATCAAACAAATGTTACTTGTGCAGATGCTGATTGAGATGCATACAATATGTGGGTTGTATAAGTGTGCACACTCTTAACATGATTGTTTGTTGCAGCACCTGTTACGTGAACTACAACAGTCACTATTCCTGGAAGGGGTGTACTAGCATGGCCCATTTTCACTTGCCATTATTTGGTCACTCTGCCCTGCAAATGTCCACCAACTCTGCCGGATTGCAAGGTCAGCTCATGTGCACAGTCTTTGGAGGTCACACAGTGCCTTCAGTATTGCTGTGGAGTCAGGGTTATGTCTGGCACAATTCATGACCTTGACTGTGTTCATATACAGCCATTCTTAGCAAGCTTTGCATATATGCTTCATTTCACTGTTGTGTTTCAGGATGACACCCCTCCCCATCCTCAGCCTTATTGCAGATGCTTAACAACTATGGGCCACACATGAGTGTCATTTTTCAGTGTTCCAAATTCAGAACACCATGTCTACCAGCCTAGTTCCTGCTAATGAACAGCAAACCTAAAGGTGTACACTGGCACCAGCAAGGTACAGATGAGATGGTGGGCCTGAGGTGGACGGAGTCGTTGCTTGTGCACCACATGTATCTTTATTAATACTGTCTGTAGGTTTCAGCCTTGGTCTCAGTCCACCATAACACTTTGCAACACATGCCTTTTGGAGACTTGATGTTATGCATATGCTACCTGTAGAGAGCCCTGGATAATGTTTACTGTGGAATAGATCTTCCATCTGATTACCCTAACCCATAGGCCACACTTACACAGAGTCCAGGCAATTGTTGACACATGTACTGCACAGGCAGTACTTGCTAGTCATTCCTGGAAGTCCTTCAGTGTTACATGATTCTGGGCAGCCTCCACGACCAGTTTGCAACATGTGTTGTCATCTGTCTTGGATGGGCATCTGTTTATTTTCTATATTAATGTTGTCCCATACTTCACAGTCACATACATGACTGTCTGCACTGTTTGCCATGGTATATGCAATGGTGATGAAAGGCTACATCTCCCACTCCTGAGTGCTACCTTTTGGATATGGAATCTATTTCATGGTTTGTAAGTTGTGTGCAAGCCACATCTGACTCCGTTGCAGGTGAGTGGACAAATGTCATGGAAATACTTCTTGGACAGCAGACCATTACTTGGTGTGACACTGATGCCCTGTACTTGATGGGAGGTGCATACTGAAGAAGTGTGAATGCTGTCAGTACATCAAAAGCTGCTTCCACAATATGTTATTTGGAGTGTGTGTGCACACATATGCTTTCAGTGTTTGTAAAGGTATGTATTCCCCATATTTGTTGTCCTAATATAGGATTCCATATTACACATTCATTGCTCATGTGAAGATGACATCACAGGTTGTAAAAGGTGTGGAATGTGGTATTTTGATATGCTGTTGTGTAGATCTGTAACAGTTGCCATTGTAATAGTGGTATATATATATATATATATATATATATATATATATATATATATATATATATATACTGTTGTAACCACTGTATAAGGGTAATGTTTCAGACATGTCCCTACTGTAGGCCATTTGTCACACCATTATGTTCATCTCTGTCCACACATCCTGCACTGACAGGTTGTTAGGTATACTGCAGGACTCTGACATACCCTTCAGATATGCCACCATGGTAACCACTGTGATGCAGTGCAGTTAACAGCAACAATAAGTGAACATGTAGAGCATGCATTATAGGTAGTTGTGTTAAATGTGTGCATGGCAAATACCATGGCCATAACGTGGCCAGTGTATTGGCAAACCTGAACAAAACAACTCCATACTCACCAGCTGCAAGCTGCTGCCCCAGTTGTATATCAGTGGGACCTACATAGTTGTTTGAGAGATGTAATGTCAGTAGCCACACCTGTGGCATTGGTACAGGGCAGGAGCAGCATTTCAGTACATCAACAGTATAAACCCACAGTACTAGAGATTATACACGTCTGTTTATTACTACACTGCAGCAACAGACTATGTTATCTGACATATTCATGAAGACACTTTACAGATGAAGATGGATAAGCAACAGTGATCTACTAATGTGCCCTGGGGCCTTACCTGCATGCCCTTTGTCCATTGTGTGGGCAGCACCCACCTCCACAATGCTATCCTCAGGATCCCGGCTTGGTTGGTGAGCGGGTGCCCCAAGGCTGCTGAGGAGCTCTTCAGCATGTGTCAGTGGGGGCTGGATGGCATGACTAGCTGGTCACTCCTAACTGCAGCAGCATGCTTATGGGCATGGCGGATGAGATCAGTGCAATGATGTCACACCTGCTCAGAACTGTGGTTATGCAGGCCAACATTCTTTGTCCTGTGGATGAGCTTGTTCCACAGGACAGTCCTCTCCTGCAGATCATGGGTTGTTCATCCAAACAGGGTTCTGTGGTGTTGCAGAAGGAAGTTAATTATTATATAATTCTCCTGGGGAGTATAAGCAGGGAGATGCTCCTGAGCCATGGTACCTGGAAGACATAAACAGGAAAAAAGGTCTGACAACCTCATACAAGGATATGATAGCTGTTAATTGACATCTCTCTCAAACCCCCCATCATATCTTCAACAATAATCTGAACACACAAATCAATGGGTACGTTTACACCAAACCTACTGCTGGGACATATATCCTATTGTGCAACAAATATTAAAATGTGTTTCCATTCATGTTCCATGTTGAACACTATCATTGGTGGCCTGTTGCTATCAATGTAACCTGCATGCCATTGTAATGGCCACTGCAGTTCCATATATACATGTGTTCTGTTTGCTATGCAACTGTTCCAAATCTGTTGTTTTGGGTTAATGGGAATATCTATGCATGCTGTTATAACTAATCCTGGATTGTGTTGACTATTACTATCCCACATATGTTCTAAAAGAGCAACACAATAGCATGTTTGGGAAGGTTGTTTCCACAGAATCACCTCTCCCACCTCATGTGGCCATAGCACCAGGCCACAGCATGTCTGGGACCTACCCAGAGAACTCCTCATCCGCTGGTCCTGCACTACCTTCAAGTGGAACCCCCTCAGGGAATGGTGCTCATCCCTCCCCAGGAGAAGGCAAATACAGGATCCTGTCACCTGAAGTCAGGTCCAGGGTCTGGTGGGGAGCTCTGCAGAGAATTGGGGGAAATCTCCACTCCATCAGAATAATTAGAAACATAGCTACACCTTTACACATACAGCACTCTTACACCTATAGTTTACTCAGCAACTACACACCAACTCTCAAGAACCAGCTTTAACTACTTCATCATTATGATTTCTAAACCTTCCACCTTCTCCACTCTGCTTTTACTTCTCCTCAACATATCCTATATCTACTACCTCACCCAGACCAATCATATTAATCACTCACAATCCTTTCATGTAACCAACCATCTCAACTCACCTCCCTCAAACTCTCACACCATAATATCTCCTCACCTATACAATATAAGCAACCATCTATATTTCCCTTATAAACTTATCACCCTTCATAAACATTCTACCACCAGAGCAACTAACATACCCCTCTTCACCAAAATAAAGCCTAACCCATATTCTAAACACTCCAAATATCTATCCAACCCAATCCTATATCTAATTACTACACTATTATCCGGAGATATTCACCCTAATCCTGGTCCCACCACCACATCCACTACAGATAAGTCCATACTATTCACATCCCTAAACTCCCAAAGTATAGCGAACAAAATCCCAAACCTCCATGCCTGGCTCACACACAACAAACCAGACTTTCTATCCATCTCTGAAACTTGGTTAAAACCCCACATAAAAGACTCTGAGATAACACCATCCAATAACTCAATCATAAGAAGACAGAACCCATAAAAAGGAGGTGGAGTAGCTCTCCTATACTCATCTTCCTTATCAGTTACTCCATATAACAAACCTATTCCCCAATTCAATAACGCTGAATTACTCCAGGCATTATTTCAGGTTAATATACACAAACACATATGCATAGCCACCCTTTACATTCCCCCTGGTGATAACATTACTACACTTGAAGACATCCTGTTCTGGCTATCCACTAACATTACTAATGAAATAATAATCCTGGGAGACATGAATATCAATTGGTCCTCCATTCAATCTCCCACAAACCCTCTTAACATCAACCTTTATATCTTCTCACAGCTAATCAACTCCACAACCCACCCCTCAAAAAACCTTTTCAGTGGCAGCATTTTAGACTGGATTTTAGTCTCCCACCCGCAATATTTCTCTGATAATGGCACACTTCCAGACCCTCTTAGCGATCACCTACCCACATTCACACACCGACTCCCTTCACCCATACACCAAACACATAATTATATTACTACTCGCAACCAAAAAAACTTCAACCCTATAACCTTCTCAGACTCCTCAAAAGCTATTAATTGGAACATTCTAAAAACTCTACCTTTAGATAATGCCGTTGCCCACTTCAACTCAACCTTCTTAAACCTTCTCGACTACCATGCTCCTCTACGGACTAAGCGAATAAAAATCAAAACTGCTCCTTGGCTATCCAAAAGTACTCTAGTCACCATGCTATGCAGAAACAAAGTCTGGGCACTCTACCACAAAAATAAGTCTCCCCTCATTCATAACAAATATAAAACACTCAGAAATAAAGTCAAAAAGCTTATTATCACTGACCGCTGAAATTACTTCTCCATACATCAAAACAGCAATAAAACAAACCCTCAGAAATTCTGGAAAGGAGTCGCCACCCTTATCAATCCAGGCAAAATTGATAACCCCAGCCCAGACCCCAGTGCTCCCGACATAGATTTGGCCACACAATTTAACTCTTTCTTCATTAATTCTATTTCCAAATTAACCTCCACATTCTCTGACAACACCACTCCTTCCATTTCACCCTCAACTTCCTCTACAAACACTTCTACCTGCACTCCTACTACTACGCTCTCTTCTTCTCCACTATCATCACTCTCTAATACCCTCCCTACCCCTTCCTCTCCTTTTTCTTTCAAACCTATACCCATATCCACCATAAAAAAACTCCTTCAAAAACTTAAGCCAGGATCGAATGCCCCTGACAACATCCCATCATACTTTCTTAGCATAGCTGCAGAAGCCATTGCCTACCCCATCAGTATCCTAATAAACCGCTCAATCCAAGAAAGCATAGTACCCCAAATCTGGAAAAAGGCTTTCATCATACCCTTGCATAAAGGTGGTAATAATAACAATACAACTAATTTCCGACCCATCGCTATCCTATCTCCCATTTCTAAACTCCTAGAAAAATGTATCCAACTGCAACTCCTACCATATCTCATAGACAATCACCTACTAACTCCAACGCAGCATGGTTTTAGGCCTGGTCATAGCACTATGACAGCCCTCCTCTCCTTCCTGTAAACTGTAAACAAAGCCCGAGACTCTGGTCATATTGTCTCTACCCTCCTACTCGACCTCTCTAAAGCCTTTGACACTATCTCTCACAAACTTCTTCTAACTAAACTCTCTCAGCTAAACCTATCTTCTTCTTCTCAGAATTGGTTCTCCAGTTACTTATCTAATAGATATCAATCAGTAAAATGGAAGAAAGCCACCTCTTCTTTCCTTGCTACCCCATCTGGAGTTCCTCAAGGTTCCATACTAGGTCCTCTCCTCTTTAATATATTCATAAATGACTTCCGAAATTGCATTCCTTTCTCAAATATCATCCAATATGCAGATGATTCAACTATTATCTGTTCTGCCACATCCCTCCGCACACTGCAAAAACTTACACAAGATGCATTCTCAATCACAGAACAATGGATGAAAAGAAATCACCTAGCACTAAATGCCTCTAAAACCAAATTAATGGTATTCACTCCCTCTAAAGTCACCTCCATCAATACAAACACTTTCTATATCACTAGTAATAACAACACATCTCTTGAACTGGTGCCTGAGACTAAATTGCTTGGGGTCCAAATTGATAGTAAGCTTAAATTCAACTCCCACCTACAACTAAATATCAAAAAAAAACATCAAAATTAGGTATGCTCTATAGACAAAATCGTTACCTCACACCCTCCACCAAAATCACTCTCTCTACCTCATTTCTTATCCCCTCCCTTCTCTATGGAGCCCCACTCTTAACTAATTTACAATCTTCCCTTAAAACACAACTTTCCTCATGTTACAACAAAATCGCCAAATTCGCTACTAGCCACAAATCATCTACCCACCACTGTTCTTTTCTCCACAAACTAAAATGGCTAGAACTTTCCAATCATCTCACCTACACTCAACTGACTCTAGCATATAAACTCATTTTCAACCCCCTTCTCTGTCCATCCCTTTCCTCTGCCTTTAAAATGCACCTACCCAACAGAGTACTAAGATCTAACAACCAAAATCTAATAGAATTGCATAAACCTACTCGCCCCCAGGTAAAAATCCCCTATCCTACGGCCTAGCACGTCTCTGGAACTCCCTAGCCCCATCCATTCGTATCATCTCTAACCCCTTCACTTTCAAAAAATCTCTTCACTCTCACCTAATATCCAAGTGGAAATGCTCCTGTTCTCATCCATCATAATATAAACTGGCAAACTCCTTTTTCCCTCCCTTCCTCTAACTTCCTATACTGCCTCTCCTAACTCAAACTCTCTCTACTTGTTCTAAGCAAACTTTTATAATTTGTATTATGTGTCATACTTTCAAGTTTGGTCAATATTTAAGACCTCTCAGTACTTATATAGAAATGTTTTCATTACCAGTATTATATCTTCTGAAACTTTCATCACCTGTCTGTACTACTTGATACATTATGCTTTAAACTGCATCATTGGAAAATATTGTAATATAACCTAAAACCTACTTGTAACCCTGTTTCTCAAGCCATACTACATGAAATGTCTTGCTCTAATTTGTTGACTTGTAAACATTGTAATCTAATGTAAAACCTATTGTAACCTTCTTAATGGAGCTTTTCTCCCCAGGACTCCATTGAAAACGGGTTCATTTTGGCCCAATGGACTATCCTGGTAAACCAACTGCAAATAAATAAATAAATAAATAAATATGCTACACCAGCTTGAGGCCCTCATGGTGCAATTAGAGGGTCAGCCTGCCCCTACTGCTCAGCCTCCAGCACAGCCACCTTAAGGGCCTTAAAGGTGCAGTGGTGGCTGCCCATGGGTGGGGACCTCAGTCCCACTGATTCCATTTGGGGGCTCATGGATTTCTAATTTCCAAACACGCCTTCCTGTCCAAGGTGTTTACCCACCACATGTGTCATATACCACCCCTGTATGCTGTCTTGTCTGTCTTCTGACTCAACCTACCACTCCAAATATACCTACTTCCCTTCCCCAACGTCCCACTCTCACATTAACAAAAATGGCAATCTGTTCCCAAAAAGAATTTCACACCATATGTAACTGTCCATTTTGCACCCGCTTACAACTGCCTTAATCACTCTGTATCCACCAGTCCTTGTTCTGGCCAGCAAGTAAGTTATCAGCTCTTGAAAGTCTCTAACCCAGGACCCTGCACACCATATCCACAGCAATTTACCACTAAGCCATCTGAGCTGCAGATATGTGCGATGTTTTCTCAGACATATCATGCAGCACAGTCATTCAACAGTAAGGAAAAAGTATATATATATATATATATATATATATATATATATATATATATATATATATATATATATATATATATATATATATATATATATAGAGAGAGAGAGAGAGATGTGTGTGTGTCTGCATATATGTAGACATACATGTATATCTATATATATATATATATATATATATATATATATATATATATATATATATATATATATATATATACACATACAGTGCATTCAGACATCGGATCCACACTCTGAACCTCCATCCTCCACAGCTGCACTGTTCTGCCTTGCTACAAAACAGAGAGTCACATGTGGACACAGCCTAACATTAGGGTGGGATATATAGGGATAGATCGTAGATATGCCTATTACAAACCTATGACGTTTGTGCATGATACATTTCACATTACCATGACTGTTCTGAAGGTGGTGGATTCTGAAACTCATGTGTCTATCATGACTTCATTACTTCCATCTTCAGCTAATTGCCAGAATAATATACATGTTTGGAGGAACAGAACAAACACTATGATGGCTTAAATTTTGACATTGTGTGCAGATCTGCACAGTTGGCAGGTATGGGCCACTGCCCACAGGGCCAGATGCTATGTCCATAGCAGTAGTTCAACAGGGCATCATTACAGCAAGTCTTGATGGTACATATAAATCTTTCAGCATCATCTATCTCATTATTACAACCCAAGTATTACATTCAGTTACATGCTGACATGTTTCACATACCTGTTTTATTATTGTGCTCTCCTCTGTGTACCACTTGGATGTCTTCCTTGTTTGTTTGTTTTTTTGTAGTACTTTTGTTTTTTATTATTTTTTTTTGTTCTCTCTCTCTCTCTCTCTCTCTCTCTCTCTCTCTCTCTCTCTCTCTCCTACAGGGATTGAGATTGAGCTGGTTTGAATAGATTGCAGCATGACTTTTGTAGGTGATGCTCATGATTAGGTGATAGCCTCTGCACCAATTGCTGTTCCCCACTTGCTAACTGCATGCAGCCAGCTGTGTAGTACTTCCAGTAGCTAATGTCATAACAGCCAGTACTATAAATGACTACATCATGTGGGCATTGTCTCTTTACCTTTCCTGTATGGAAGACACCTTTCCTGTGTTTGGGGAGCAGTGTTACACACAGCAGGTAGCAATACCTCTTACAACAGGACTTGCAGACGCAGGCTAACTACATGTTTGCATAAGGCTCCAGACCTAGGAACAGTGTGTGAGTATTGCTGTCATATGCATTGAATACTGCTAGTTTTACAGGGTTTGTATGTACATGCTAGTTTTGCATGGAATGCAGTCTGTCTGCATATCTCTCAACTGTGGGCCTCTCCACATGATGGCCAGAGGTCTGGCTGTTATGTTTTGTCTGTTGACCACACAGGTCTTGTCTCTGACATATCAGTGCCATTCTCTCCATTGATTGCTATCAGTATGTGTCAACATCAGTTTGTGTTTCTGACTTCATATTCCTGAGTTAGAGTATGTTGCAACCAATCCTGTAACACCAGCAACGTTCACAGTGTATAACAGCAGCATTTCAAATATGTCCCTGTGTTTCAGCCTATGTCCTCCACTTATATACCAGGCTTTGTCAAGATGTCATGCAGTAAAAAGTCGTTAGGTAATGGACTATCATTATTTAGTGCTGGCATTCCTGCTATCATTCCAGTGATGTTGTGGACTCCCACACAAATTGTGGGGTAGATCCATATATATGAGGGCTACAGCTGCATAAAACGTTTGTGACCTTGTACGGTCTGGAGGTAAGTGTGTGAAGAACACTGTTATATGCTCTTGTAAGACATTTTATGGGGGAGGAGTATTAAACATTTTTAACTTAGGCTGTTACAACGTGTGGGATATCAATAGTAAGAAACATTAAGGTATATGGCTGTACATTTTCATATGTTTCACCATGGGAACAGTGGTGGGCTAAAGCTTACTGTCTTATACACAGTTCTGTTTGTCAGTGTGATAGTGACGTTTTAAGTTAAGCATTGTTATGTAACAGATACATTTACATTGTGACAACTAATACTTTTCCACCTAGAGGTTGAGTACAGAGTGTAATTGGAGGCTGCTGAACTATATCTGTAATTAATTGTTGATTGATACTTATCTTCAAGGCAAGTGTGTTTTTTTTACTATTGTACTACTTGAAGGCTTTAGCCTAGACAGCAAAGTATGTTATGGTTTGCACATTACTGTATCATATGTTTTGTTTGAGAGTTACATTAATCAGTTATTATGTATTTCAAACACCTAACTGCTATAGGAAACAGGGACATTGTGAGGCATACGCACTGTACTGATTTCAGTACAACTTCTTTAGAAGAGGGGGTAGCTTTTTTAGTTAAAAAAATTACATATTTTTAAACAGCATTGGCTCATTTCATGGCTACATACCAGCCATTGAGCTCACATCATCACGTCATGCCTGGCTGTGAGCAGGAAATGTGCATAGCTTAAACCATGCTGGCTGCGAGCATTGGATTATGTGAAGGGCAAGGCAATCACAAATGGATTATCATTGTGTGTGAAGGGCAAGGCAATCGCAAATGGATTATCATTGTGTGTGAAGGGCAAGGCAATTGTGAATGGATTATCATTGTGTGTGAAGGGCAAGGCAATCGCAAATGGATTATCATTGTGTGTGTGTGTGTGTGTGTGTGTGTGTGTGTGTGTGTGTGTGTGTGTGTGTGTGTGTGTGTGTGTGTGTGTAAATACCCCCCACATAATACACCTGCTGGCTATAGGTGTTCAGGCTCAAACCCTGTACCTTTGCTTCAGGGTAAGAAGAGCCTAAAGTCCCTAACCACCACCATTTCTGAACTTTGTTCAGATTTGTTTTTCTAACAGTTGTGAGATATGGTGAGAAGTGAGAACTGAAGTTGTATTTCCCCCATTATTGTTTTTGTTGTTTGGATGCTGTGGTGGTACGGTGGTAGCGTTGTTACCTCACAGCAAGAGGTTCTCCCATTTGATTCTTGGCTGGGCTTGGGAGTGCTTTCTGTGTGGAGTCTGCATGTCCTCCCCGTGGTTGGGTAGCGTTCGAAAGACATGCGTGTGTAAATGGGCGTGCCTTCATTGAAGGGTGGGCATCGAGCTGGCACCTCGGCATTTTGAAAAAAATCTACTGCCAATCATTAGCGGACCGGAGTTCCACTGTGGTGACCCCTTACCAGGAAAAGCCAAAAGACAAACAACAACAACAATTGTTTTTGTTGTTTGTCCAGGTTTTTTGTGCTAAGGTGTGAAGTGAGAACTGAATTTGTATTCCCTCATTATTGGCTTTGTTTGTCCAAGTTTTTTGTGCTAAGAGGTTGAGAGCTATCTAAATGATAGACATTAAGTTTCAGTCATCCAATTCTGCAAACTGCTGATTTAGCATAGTGGTATGTTTCACTGACTGTAGTGCATATGGTACTGGGTTCAAGACATGCATGGTGGTAACACAGCATTTTATTCTAGCAACTTTCCAAAATTATACAAGCAATGTTTAAAATGTGTCCCTGGTTTTTGGGCTTTTGTCCGCCCCCCCCCCCAATAAATGTTGGCTTTTTCCAGATTTCTTGTGCTGCAAAGTTCAGAGATACAGCTGAGTGCCGTGTACATTTTACAAGGAGCTGAGAGCTGCAGAGGAACTAAAGTTTAGTGCTGCTTATGCTTAGTCTGCTTGTACTGTTAATAGCATAACAGGTAGTGCACTTGCTTTTGATGCAGAAGGCTGTGGGTTCTTCTCTCACAGTAAGTAGATGCATTGCTGATACTGTACTGTGTTGTAAAGGGGGGTGGATGCTGTAATCCTTTATGGCAAAGATATCTAGTAGTAACTATGAACCTGTTATCAGTTTGCCATCCATTCCCTATTGCAATATTACTAGCGTATCATTTTTTTAATGCAACATAGGCAATTTATTCCTCAAGGGCAATGGGTACTTTATTTGTAGATGAAACCATGAAATATGAAGTTGTTTGCTAGCAGTAGCCTCTTCATTAGTTGCAGATTTCTTTAATGGGGAATTATGTAGATGGCTTTTACTAGTTCGGAGATTGTGCATATTTAATGATACTGGTGGACTGTAGAAGTTTGAGTAGACTTCTATGATGGAAATGTTCTGAATTGGGCTGTTTTGTCATTATTGGTGCATGCATTTTATTTCATTGTTTACTGGAAAAATGTTCAAAACAATAAATTTAAAACGGTCTCTAACAACTATACTGTATTGTACAAGGAATATAATTTAATACAATCAGGAAGGTGTATCAAAGAGCATGTGCATGTTTCATGTGCAAGGGGCCTATGATTTGAAAACAGCCCAAAGTTAATCTTTGTCTGCCACTGGCAAAATGTATTTTCTTTGAATGTGGGTTTCAATGCTGTTTCAATGAATGTTTGTTTCAAGGGCAGAGAAGATTTAATTCTCATTCTAGTTTCATCATGAGACTGCATTGCTTTTTTTAGCAGATATTTATTGGTGTTCATGCTGTAAAATGCAAAATATAACTTTTCTGGCAAATAATTTAGGAATGAAGTCACTAAATAATGAATCACGTTAAGTTTCTGATGTCATAATCTTCAGAAAAATGCATGCTAAAGCAAGACCTGTTATTCTGTCAACTGTCTTAAATTTATACAAGATCAATTTTTAGTACTGTTTGTATGTTCCCCCAATATATTTGGCCTTGTCCAGATTTCCCGCATTAAGAGGTTGAGAGGTATGTGCAAATAAATCACTTTATAGAATTAGGAATATCCAAATCTCTCAACTGTCCCCAATTTTGGCTCAGAATGTTGCTCTCCCCCTAATAATCCCTCCGCAAAATAGCAATTTTGGAAGAAAACATGGAGGGCTTACAATTACACATAACTGTAATGATCAGAGTTATACATTACTTTTATTTCAGAAATGCATGTAGGTTCTCTTATTTTGTCAGCTGCTCAAGTTAACAGTACTAATATTAAAAAGGTGTCCCTTCTTTGACAGGTTCCCAGCTATATTGTGTGCAATTGTATATTTTTGCATCACATTTTTGGTCCGTTTTTTCATAAAATTGTGGTTTTCTGGCAAATTAGTGGCAAATCATTAAAGACTGAAGTTAGAAAACAATGGCAGACATTTGAGTTTCAGATTTTATACCCTTCAGAAAACTCATACTAATGCAAGACCTACAGCTATTCTATTATCTTTCTAAGTTTATAAGAGCAATATTTAAAAATTGTCCTTATTTTTGGGCCTGTGTCCCACTTCTATGTATGGCTTTGTCCAGATTTCTTGCTCTGAGGTTGAGAGGTATGAGTGTCAGAGCCATTACCGTCAGCCAGAGACATTTCAAATTGTGACATACTTGTTGCACCCCACTCCCCCATGTAGTGACTCTGGAGGTGTCCAAGCAAGGCAAGGAGCAGTTATGCAGTTTAAGTGTGCGGAGTATTCCCCCATCCAAGGTGGACACAAGTACAACAGTGGCTTTTCATCTGTCCTTGATTTTGCAGAATGTTTTGGTTTTCTGTCATATTTTTATACTGTTGATTTATGCTTCTTATTATTCAGAAATGCAGACTGTCGCAGTACCCTGTTGCTCTGTGTTTAAGTAGCAATGCTTTAATGACCATCAGTTAAGCTTGTCGGAGATTATAAGATGCAAGTAAGCTTTAATAAGCATACTGTTAAATAATTACCAACACTGAAAGCCTTTTTGTTGTTGCCATGCAGAGAATATTTACATAACTAGATAACGTATAAGCCTTAGGCATTGAAATGCATATGACAGTATTTGTAATAAAGGACAGGATTACAGTATTTTCAGAAGCTCATTACATTTGTTGGAGACTTGCAGTCATCTTTACAGGCTTTACCCATAAACTAAACTGCCAATCTATCATGTGTGGTCAATAACTTGTGCAGTAATCCTTTAAGCAATTTATCTTGAGCTTGTTTCTTGTTTGCTGTTCATTTTTTACTTTGATCATGTCTTCCCCATGAAACAGGTAGATAGTTGTTGTCAGGCAGCAGGTCTTTTTTGGATAAGAAATATTTTTACAAGTGGGGGTACCACAGAGATTGCTACTTTCATCATGTTACTTGGTAATTTTATAAAGCTGAATATAAATTATAATTAGAACTGCAGTGCAAGGAGACGTGGTTTGAGTTGAGTGCTTGTTATTTTTTTTATACTTGATTTTGGCTGGCATTCCAGTAAAGTATTTAAAAAGTAATTTATTTTTTCATGCCTCACAACCTTTGTGTTTCCATCTAGATATTAAGTAAGCTGTCATGTAGCCAATGCATTGAAATGTTTATTTTTTTCTTCTACATTTAATTTTGTCTTGATTGAACTCTTGTAATGATGGTTTGGCACCCAGGGCAGTGTATTTAATTAAAGTTCCAGTTGTGGTTTTGAACATAGCTCCACCCCTTTCTAGTTGGCCACACCCTGTCCCATTGGCGCCACCCATTCAGCTGTCTCCTACAGCCCCCCTTTAGTTTAAAGTTACCAGCTGCCACTCAGGGACACAGAGGGAAAATCAATAGGGAAAGCAGCTAGGGATGTGCAGGACAGGTGTAGGGAAGGTCCATAGCTGTCCATTTCTTCTACAGCAACAGCTGTGCATACATACTGAATTTGGAGGTAGATTTGGACACTCAAACCCCTGAGAGATGGGAGAGGACAACAGTAATATGCTTTGAAGCCAATTAGACCAGATTACATGTGTCCAGTGGATACATGTGCAAAATGGATAGCTATGTATGGGGCAACATTTTTTGGTGGGAGACAGATTGCCCCTTTTTTAAGGTGAGAGTGGGATGCTGGAGAAGGATAGTAGGCATATTTGGGGAGGTAGGTTGGGTAGGAAGACAGACAAGACAGCATATAAGGGTGGTATATGACATATATGGGGGGTAAACACCTTGGATAGGGAGGAGTATTTGGAAATCAGAAACCCATGAGCCCCCAAATGGAAACAGTGGGACTGAGGTCCCCACCCATGGGCAGTCACCACTGCACCTTCATGGCTCCAAAGGTGGCTGTGCTGGGGGCTGAGCAGGAGGGGCAGGCTGACCCTCTAAATGTGCCACATGGCCCTCAGGCTGGCATAGCAGATCTCCAAACTCCCTTCAGAGCTCACTACTCACCAATCCCTGGCCCTCAATTTGGGTGACAGGATCCTGTCCATGCCCTCTCCTGGGGAGGAGGATGAACCCCATTCCCTGAGGCGGTTCCACTCGAAGGTGATGCAGGACCTGCAGACAAGGAGGTCCCAGGGTGGGTTCCAGGCATGCTGAGGCCCGGTGCCATGGCCAGATGATGTGGAAGAGGTGGGTCTGCTGGGACCAACCTTCCCATATGTGCTGTGGTATTGCAGTTTTAAAACATATGTGGATTAGAAATAGTCAACACAATCCAGGATTAGTTATAACAGCATGCATAGATATTCCCATTAACCCAAAACATCAGATTTGGAACAGTTGCATAGCAAACAAACACATGCATTTATGGAACCACAATGGCCATTACAATGGCATTCAGGTTACATTGATAGCAACAGGCCAACAATGAAAGTATTTCAACATGGAACATTAATAGAAACACATTTCAATATTTATTGTACAATAGGACATATGTCCCAGCAGTAGGTTTGGTGTTAACATACTCATTGATTTGTGTATTTAGATTATTGTTGCAGATATGGTGGGGGAAGAGAGATGTCAATTAACAACTTATATATCCTTGTAGTACTCACAACTTTAATGATCATTGCTCTAATCATTAAGGTACAGGTATTATTACAATACCTTATAACCTTGGTTTGGACAGCGGTATGTTTGTACACAGTGTATACTTCAACTGTCTTATAGTTAAATTCTACATCCCTTACCTGCTAGACTTGTGGAGGGAATGTTTGTTAACACTACCTTACTGTTTCTACACATATTCCCAGATTCAAAGTTAATATTATGCACATACCTCTCAATCTTTTAATGCACACACTCTGGACAAAGCTTGACAGGGGGATACAAATAGGGACATGTTTTGAATATTGCTGTCATAAACTTGGGGAGTTGCTAGAGTGACAGGATTTCTTTTAATATACATTTTCTGAAGGTTTTGAGGTCTGAAAATCAAATGCATGTCATTATTTTGTGACTACAGTTCTGAGATCATCCCAATGATTTGCCAGGGGGACAGAGGAACAGACAGAAAATGTGGGCTAATTATCTGGACATTCTGAAAAATCTGTACAGTTGAGAGGTATGATTATGCATACAGCTTACGTCCACTCCCAGGATTCGAACCATGGCTGTGTCTGCAAAAAATACAATTTAAGAGTGTGCTATTTGGATATTGATGTGCTTCTCTTCAGTGTTTTCTGTCCAAGTCTCTCTTGGTTGCACAATTTGATCTTGTACTTACAACAGTCTTATACAAACATTCCTAGACATTTTTTATGTAGGAAATGTGGGTAACAGTGGTTAACACAACCGTACTATTCAGAGAATGCAACAATAAATGCCATACAATACCAGAGTAAACACAACCAGTTCAGGATTTAGAATCTTATTGCCAGGCAGTTACAGTTTTATTTAAATATGACCTATATGGGACTATTACTGTCATACTGTCTGGTTTATTCAGTACAATCCTTACAACAGTTTTTATACTGCCAGGTGACTTTCTACTACTTTATATTTATTTGGTAAGATTACTACAAGCAGGATTGTTAATCACCAGCCTCGCAACACAGCCTTTGCAGCCTATTGGAATGGGCTTCCTTATTCACAGTCCACTCAGCTGCAGCTGTAAGGGAAATAGAGAAATATTTAGGCATACCTATCCATCATATACAAAGGCTGGACATTAGTAAACAGTTGCTAGTATGAGTACTTACACACTGCTGGGACATCTCCCCTCTGCCTTGCTTCTTGAACCCACTCATCCAAGAGCACCCTCTTTCTCTGCTTCAAGTCAGAATAGTGGTGCCGGACCTGCTCACCAGTCTGAGGGATGCCAGTGGCACTGGTGAGATCACGGGTGAGATGGTTCCATGCTTCTGCTTTATATTGGGAGCCTTGGTACTGACCCTGCAGCAGTATCTCATCATGGTTTTGTACCAGGAGTCCTACCATGACCTTGGACTCCTGTATGCCCCAGCGCTGCACAGGGAAGCGCATGCCCTCTTCAACTCCTGCCATACTGCCTACAGTAGGAAGCTGCAACCAGCTATGAGCTGTATTACCACCTGTGGAGGTTTAAATATGGCCAATTTCCTGACCTTTGCCATGATTGGACAGTTTTGAATATGTTAAGCTAAACTAAGCTACAGGCAAACCTGCTCAGCTAAGGTTGGCAGTGCTTAAAGGGACAGTTTCAGCACTGCTTACCGATGGGCAAATCCACTTAGCTGGGCTACTCATTGCTTAGCAGTCATATTTATACAATGCTTACACCTGGTAAGTAGAGCTGTGCAATGCTTAGCATTGCTTATTTTTTCATTTTATAGACTATCTGCTGTATGGCATTGATTCATCATTCATTACATATTATAAATTTGTTTACTGTCCCTGACATAACCCAATGTGCTTTCATTACATTTATTCATGTGTGACTATACTGTATGGGGCACTTGTGTTTATATGGGGGTTTCACAACTTTATTAAGCTGACACCTCCACATCTGGACCTAATGAAGTACTTTGGTTAACAAATATATATTAGTAGCTAATAATAAAAAAAAAAACTTTATCTACTGCTTTCACATGTAAAATGAAAATTGGTTATAGTGGGGATCGAACTGGGAATGGCTGTTTGAAAAGCATATGCTTTAACCACTGCAGTATTGCAATACTTTTTATGTTGGATGTCTCTTGCTATTTAACTTCTTGTGCTGTTTAAGCTGGACTAATAGTAGCTAAGTAATGAGCACACCCAAGCAGCTACACTTAAACTTTATCGCATTTAAAAAAAAAAAAAAAAAAGTTTTGTTGCATTATTTTATCTATATTAGAATATCCCAGCTAATGCTGAACCTGTTATTTTATCAACTTTCTGCTTTATGGGAAAAATTGTCTCTTTTGGCTTTGTCCACATTCCTTACTCTGATGGGTTGGGAGGTGTGCGCTATGTGCTTATGCTACCTGTGTTATCCTAACAACTTTTGGCTTGGTAGCATACCTTCCAACCTCTTAGAGCAAAATATCTGGACAAAGTCTAAAATGATGGGGGGACAAATATGGACAGATTTTAAATACTGCTCTTACAAACTTATAAAGTTGATAGAATAATAGGTTTTACATTAGCATGAATTTTCTGAAGGATGTGGAGTCTTAAAATCAAATGTTTGTCATTATTTAATGACTTCAATCCTCAGCTATTTGCCAGAAAGGTACAGATTTTAGGAGGAACACACCAAAAATATGAGGTAAAAATCTGGACATTCTGTGAAAATCTGTACAGTTGAGAGGTATGCTTGGTAGTGACAATTGTCCCTTATGCCTTTGACCACAGATTTGTTATCCTGACAGGATGGGGGTGTTACGAGCATTCTCACTCATTTTTAATTGCTGAAAGGCAATTCTGGAGTGCAGGGGGCATGTGTATCATGAGAGCTCTGCTCTCAGACACTCCCCATCCTCATACACGGAACCACGTCCATTTAAGAGCATGGCAGCATGGCTTCATAAATATGCATGGCACGCTGCCATGCTGAACAGGAATGGTCCCTGCCATGCAGGAATAACTTATTCCTGCATGGCTGCTTGCTGAATCCTGGGACAGTGCTTTTGTCCTGGTACCTTGCAGAACTTCCTCAGATAAATCTAAACAGATACATCAAAATTAGTCCTTAAATAACCTCTATTGAAGCCACAATGTTTCCTCTTCTCCAGATTTCAAGAGACAGTGTTCAAAAACATTGCATATTATATCTTTAGCTTCTAAAATCTAACCAATATAAAATTAGCTTTTAATTGCTTAAAATAATTAATTATGCAACAATAAATTATTTATAAATAAAATATTTAAAATTTAAATGGACACCTATATAAAATATATTAATACTAATAAACCATAAATGAAAATTAGAATCAAGGATATTTATAAATTCATTCATTTCCTACCCCATCATACTATGTTAAACAAGGTGTTGTAAGTATTATACAAGGATACACAATAAAACTAAAAATACAATACATATCACCTCCACTGGGAACTAAACACAGAACTTTCTGTAGATAAGAAAGATGTGATAACCACTACACTAAAGTCATCATTCAAGGGCTTTCATTCTCAACAAACAAGCTATATTAGTTATCATTAAGTCCTGGGGGGTTAAAAGCATAAAAAAAGCTGCCAGTACAATTCCCTTATTTCTAGGCATACTTGCCAAGCTCTCCCCAATTTCCCAGTATCCACCTTTTCTAAACTAACAAATTTGAAGAAGTGTTCAGAGTGAACTAAAATATGCTTTGCCAGGCCACTTGTATTTTTATTCTTTTTAATATCATATATATGTTCATATATTCGAGACCTTAAAGCTCATTCAGTTTTACCTATATAAAACAAGTTACACTTCTGACATAAAGCACAATACACCACTCCAGTTGTTCTGCAATTAAACTCACCATTAAAATAAAATATTTTCTCCAAAACAGAAGAGCTGTTCCCCACACTAATCCACTTACATTGCAGACAATGTCCACATTTCTTCATAACACACCTTATTGGATCCAGTTTCATCACCCTTCTGTATAACATACCCTTCAAGTTGTTATTTGTTCTATATAACCACAATAGGTTGTTCTCCCAGTTTGGATACTATTTCACCATCTTCCCTAATAAAATTCCAATTCTTACTAAGACCTCACCAGACAACTGCACTGTCCATACTAAAACTAGTAATAAATGCAGTTGTATATGTGCAAGGGGTACACACAGGGGCAGTCACAGATCTCTCCAGAGTTTCTTGCCCCTTAGCCAGGATAGGCACACACAATACATCCCTTTTCTTTTCATCACCTCTGATAACAATGCTTGGATCATTTTTTAGGGTACCCCGTATTCAAAAACATATTTTTCATAAAACCACATTCTTGAATAAAATCATAAAACTCTGGTACCATTCTAGTCACCCTTACATACTGGCCTTTAACTACCGCTTTCTTTGGATTCTATGGGTGGCTACTCGAATAGTGCAAAATAGTTTTAGAATATGTGGGTTTACAATAAATCTTAGCAATGTAACTTCTATCTTTGTAATTTTTCTCTAACAAAATATCAAGGTAAGAAATGTTGTCCTTGTCAACTTGCATAGTAAACCTCAAAAATGGGTGGTTGTATTGATGCATTCTCTAAAACACTTCAGTTGTTGCTTAGTGTCTTTCCAAATTGCAAACAAGTCATCAAGGTATTGAATATAAAATCTGAAAGAACTAGTAAATTGCCCAGAAAAAAATAAACATTTTTCTCCCATTTGAACATAATAATGTTTGCAAATAATGCCCCTACATTTGAAACCATAGCCACTCCTTCCAATTGCAAATAAATCTTTCCTTCAAAATAAATATATTTATTTTTCAAAATAATTTCATGTATTTCCTCGTACAAATTAAGTTTACTTTGTTCCACCCCTCTTTCTGCCAAATATTCACAAAACCACTCAATACCCTCAGAATGTGGGATCACAGAGTACAAATCTTTCATGTCTACAGTGACTAAAAATCCTCCTCAAAAAATTCTAACCGGTTCATCTTCTCTAAAAAATCCCAGCTGTCTTTACACACTTGCTTTTCTTCCTCTAACAGGTATTTTGGGGTTTGGTCCAAGAATTTAGCACAGGCACTACTAAGGGAACCCCTGCCATCCACTATGGGTCTCATAGGTGAGTTAGTGGCTGACTTATGTATTTTAGGTATTCCAAAAATTGCTGGGGCAACAGAAGATGGCATAACCATATAATTAAATTAATCTACAGTAACCTGCCCTCAATAAACATGTCATTTAACTGACCCTTTACTTTCCTCTGTGTATGATTTAATTCATTAATACTAACCTGGGCATACATTCCTGAGTTTAATATTAACTCAATTCTTGTCTTATAATCATCCATATCCATAATCGCCACACCTCCACTCGTATCAGATTTCATTACCCTTAGCCCGTGTGCTTTAATCTCATTCAATACTTTAATTTCTTCTTTAGAAACATTATATTCCACCTGTGGATAGTTAGTGGAAGCCAGGTTCAAACTTAAATTCATTTCACATTTTTTTGAACAATTCTAAAATAGGGTGGAGAGGTGGATTATGTGTACCAGCAATTTTCAACCCTGAAAGAACATGAGGAGTTTCATTAAAAACTAGTCTGAAATTCAACTTACATGTGTACTGTTTTAAATCCAAAATTACATTTGCAATATTAGCTCTCTTAGAGGGAACAAAAGTCAGTCCCTTAGCCAACAAGTTTGCTATACAAGTGACCAATGTAAAATCAGAAAAAATGTATATTTTAACGCCACCTCCAACATTTGTAATACTTTTTGGGTAAAAAGAGTTAACAACAGTCATTTCCATATTGCTCAACGTCAGTAGTTGGTAGTCCTTGGAGGGGGTTTTCAATAACTCATTTTCCCAATAATTCTTTCTCTGCACTGGTTGCCGCATGTATTCCCCCATGGCCCCCTCTGATTTTTCTCTTTCAACCTCTCCAACCTTTGTAAAGAAGGAAAATCCAATGGATTATTGTCAAATGGCCTATGGAGGTAATTAGTCCTCATAGGGTCTTCATAGGGTCAGTGAATCACTCTGTCCACTTGAGTGGTATGGGCAGGAAAATTACCCCTGTCAGACACATAACTAATATGTCCTTCTTGCACTTGTGTGGACAGGGCCCCAAATTTCTTTTTATCCCATACTTAGGAATGAGGTGGGTCAAGGCAAGCTACTCCCATGGAGTATTCTCTGTGATCACATTCAAGCTTCTTTATTTTCTTTTCTTTAAATTTAACTAGCTGGTAGCCAATATTAGCAAAAATATTAAGATGCTCTTTCTTAAATTTGAGGTAGTCGAGATAGTTTGTAAAGTTACTGTCCAATAAAACAGTGTCCACCATCAAATTTTCTATCAATTTATTATTATGTTTTATCAGAAGATCCATATATTTGAGACCCTATCTATTAAATAAAACCAACATTTCTTTATGCAAAGGGGAATCCTTTTCCAGTCTGGTGGGGTACCTCCAATATCTTATCCCCTTTGGTGCTGAATGTTCCTTAACACAGGTTGCCAGATATGAATTTTCTAGTTGTAACTTTTCTATCTTAAACAACCTGTAATCCAATATGCCAGCATATCATTAATACTAAAAACATCATGGCTAACAAAATTAAACACATTAGTGGTAGTGAATTCAACAAAAAAGAACAACCAGCAAAAACAAGCGAAGCAGGCACCCAAAAACTCCAAAGCAGATAAAAGTAAACGTATTTATTAATATAAACGTTTTCGCTCCTAGCCAAGACTAAGAGCTTCTTCAGACAATACAAAAAAAGCGCCAAATGACTTTTGTATACAATATACATGATGTCATTTCCTGGACAATCACAAATTTGACATTTAAAGGAACAACAGTTTTAAAAAACATATATAAAGATAAAATATATGTTAAAAACTTGCATTTTTCACCGTGTAGGTTAAGTTATATAGATACCTCATAAGAGCTCTTTTGTATTTTTAATTTTTAATATTTAATATTGATGAAACCCACACTTTATGTTACCTCCACGTAGTACCTAATACTAAATTTAAAACCATGTTTTAAAACATACCAATCCCAAACATACAAAATGCTTAAGATATTAAGCCTAAATAATTTCTTTATAAAATGTTAGGCATTTTCTTTATAGGAAAACATGCTCACCATCCTCATGATAAATATACACATAAGACACTTAACACCACCAAGAAGCCAATAAATCCTACATGGGAATTTTGTGGTAGTATTAAAGAAATGTATAGTGGTATTCAATTTCTCTTTAATGTAAAAAAAAACAGCCTGGATGTAAACTATCAGTAGCTGGTGTTTGTCTTACTGCGAAACGGTTCACATTATTAGGGTTATGTTGTCCATTCACAGGAAGATCCACATTATCCACTAAAGGAGGGCCATTATTACCTCCATTACACCATGCAGTCAAAGCACCCACTCTCTGTGTAAGCATCTCTATAAGCTGACTAAGGTTACAAATACCTCCTGGATCAGTGAATAACATCTGTGAAGTTGCAACTCCTCCTTCAGCCATTCCCACAGGAAAAAAACTCCAAAACCAGCCAGAACCACAAAAGACAAATGAGTAATCCAACAAAATGGTGAATGACCAACAGAAAAAGCAGCAGCTATTCCAGCACAGATAGAAGTTCCTTTAAAAGATTTATTAATGAACTCACACTTAAAAGCAATAAAAAAAGAATCATGAAATAAAGTGAGATACTAGCACTTTCATCCTGGTACCTTGCATAATTTCCTCAGATGAATCTAAACAGACTGCATCCAACGTAGCTCTTAAATAACCTCTGTTGAAGCCAGAATGTTTCCTCTTCTCCAGATTTCAAGAGATACCTCTGGATTCAGCAAGCTCTGCACCACGTGCAGGAATAGTGCAAGAGCTGCTGGAGACAATATGGCCACCGAGAGATCCAGGAACAAGCTCCTGGGACGTGCACAAGCACTCCTGCACTATTCCTGCATGGACACAGGTCCTGTGTGATAATTACCAGATTTGCAGGTGAAAAACATGCAAGTGAGGTGAATTAGTGATTCAGGAAGCTGGCAGCCATCCATGCAGGAGTAGTGTAACCTGCAGAAATGTATTCGGCTAGTAACCAAGTACATTTCTGAAAACTACAAAACGGAGCCATGACAGCTCCAAATAAAGGGTGTATATAATGCAGAAGGCATGCCTATGGCCAAATATATGGCCATTGGCATGGAAAATAGGTTTGAAATTAAAAAAATCTTTTTATTTTTTTTGGCCAATTTTGGCCGTTTAAGTGTAGGGCAGCAGTGCGCAAACAGGATTGGCGAGAAAATAAAAATAAAACCTTGAAAAAAGCTTTTTAGGCAAAATCACAATTTTGCCATTATAGTCAATGGCAGGCAGAAGACAACAAGGCCACTGAATAGTGGTTGCTAAGGGGGAAGCCTCACTGTTAGACTTGTAACTAAGCATTAGCAGTCAATTCTATGCAAATAAGGGGAATGATACTGAATCACAGATTTTCCCTCATTGCTAGCCATCACCCAACCGTGTAGGTGCAGGAAAACCATGGTGCAAGCCTAAGAGTTAGCTGACATCATAGAGGGGTGTGCCAGGCATACTGTAAGCTTATTGGAGCTCTGTGGCTCAGGTTTGCCTTTAGCTTAGCAGAGCTAAGGAAGGGGTGTGTCTGAAGCTGCCTAGCAGTCTTTACAATGCCAAAACAGGTGTGCATGCCATGCACCGGGTTTTAAACAAAAAAAAAAATATTAAACCAGAAAATAGCAGCTCCGTTCACATCTGAGCACTGGGTTTAAGAGGAACGCCTCTGGGCTTAAACAGGAATTCAATGAGAAGGAAAAACAGCAATAGGAATGTAATCAAGGAGAACTAGCATAGCTGGCTGGTGAAATGTATCAGAATCAGCCCAGCACAGCACACTACTATAAACTATGCAAACACCTTTCCCTCTGGTTTTTCCCACAAACTCTACACCACGGGTGTACACAAACAAAATGATAGGGGCTGCTTTTGCTCTCATAAATTAATATGTGGAAGAGGCTGAGGGTGGTGAAGATGAGAATGTTGATGACCAAACCACAGTGAGGAAAAGGAGAAGTGTGTACAGACCCAGGGTAACCTACCAGGAGCTACATGAGCTGGAGATAGTGGAGCATTATAGGATGGATAGGGACCTCCTACAGCAAATTGTTGAGCTGTGCTGGCCACACCTCACACACAGAACCAACAGAGTGGAACCCATCCCAATGGATACCAAGGTATGTGTAGGCTTAAGAATAATAGCCACAGGTACCTTCCAAAGGCCAACTGGGGATATCATGGGGCTCTCACAGGCATTAGCATCCAGGGTACTCCACCAGTTCCTGGATGCCATGTCAGCACATGCTGGTGAGCACATATATTTCCTCAACACCCATGAGATGTTGACCAGCAATATGCGTCTCTTCCACCAAATAGCAGAATACACTGAAGTAGTGGGTGCTAAAGACTGCACGCACATACACATCAAAGCACCACCCAGTGAGCAGGGTAGAGTCTACATAAACCACAAGGGCTTCCCCTCCATCAACTGCCAGATCATGTGTGATGCCCAGGGCATTATAATGAATGTGTGTGCTGGCAGCCCTGGAAGCTATCATGACTCCCACATCTGGCATATGACGCAGCTGTACCAGAGATTTGCCAATGGGGACATCCCATATGGCCACCTAGTCGGGGATGCTGGTTACACACTGGAGCCATTGGCTGATGACACCCATCAGAAATGCACACACACTCGAACAAGAACTCCATAATGAGGCACACACAGACCAGAATCACAATAGAGCGTGTGTTTGGGATGTTCAAGTCACAGTTCCAGTGCCTGGACATATCCAGTGGAGCCTTGCAGTACTCACCAGCTACATGTACCCAAATTGTCATTGTATGTGCCATGCTACACAATATGATCCTACTGAAACAGTTGCAGCAGGAACAGCATGGAGTAGAGCCACACAACCCTCCACCATTGCCAAGACCAGCACAGGCACAGAATTACTTGGAGGAGGAACAACCTGAGCCTGCCCCAGTAGGCAGAAGGAGACATGCCCAGTATGCCCAGGTCTTAGCAAAGAGGCAACGCATAGCACATATACTGACATGATAGGAACCCAGGAAATGACACCTCACTCCGACTTGCACTTACAGTAAAAGGGATGCCAAACATGACACTACCTATGCTTAACCATGTATAGGGACTGTACTATATGCATCTGACATAGTCAGCCCTCCAGCACCATCCTCATTACTGGCACAGTAAGTCACGCTCACTATCAATCGCTGAATGTAGTAGCATGTTCTGCTACCTGTATCTATGGCATGGATGTGACCATGTTAGGGAATCGGGTGGCTGAATGGGATGCCAGAAGATAGTAGACATCTATATCAGCAGCATGAAATCCTTAACAAATACTAGTGTCAATATAGTAGGCAGTTCTAGACAAGGTGACAAAGCCCACTGCAGGACATGTGGTGGGCCAAATGTGTGTCCATAGGACACACACATGCATGTCAGTGAGGCTCACATACCCAACAAAAGTCTCAGCCAACAGGACAGGTGTAGCCAAACACAAAGAAAGGCTATGACAAGGCCTCTGATTGATGGCTATGGAGAATAGCCCCCCTCCAGACCTACACAGACAGACTACAACAGGTCAAGCATTGGGATATTAGTTCTGAAGGGTAAGAAGTCTGAAACTGAAATGTATGTTAATAAAACCTAAGAACTGTAGTACACTTATATGCCTCTAGTCTGCATGAAAGGTCAGAATACAGAATGAAATGGTGTACCTGAAATACCAGTAGAGTCATAGCAAATGTTTACAGTTGTCAGGTGTGCCCCCCCCCCCACAATCCTATGTAGAAATGTAGTAACATGTACGTGTAGGTATAATAACAGTGGAGCACAGATTACCGGAGCTGGCCAAAGAAGCAGGATAGATTGTAGCATGTGTACAATATGCAGGGCTCTGTGTGTTAGGCAGTTGTGTACTGTATAATGTGTGAAAGTGGTCAGCATGTAGGCATGGAGGGTTGTGTTCCAGTGGCCAGTGGCCAGTACTGTTGATGATAAGGCCAAGGTCTCACAACTGCAGTGTCAAACACAATGCATCCCAGCAAGACACAATCCAACAGTAATCCATACTAATTGTTCGTATGTAATATCTGTCACCATCTGAAAGATGGACATGTCATGAATGTGGGCCCAGACATACAAACAGTACACAGGTGGAAGTATCCTAGACAGAGAGTGTATAAAATGTTACTGTCAAATGGACACACCTTTGGAATTGTACATACAGGTTAGCACATTAGTTGGCTGTGTAGTATGGAATGCTGATGTAGTCTGGACAAACACTGGCAGACCACAAAAGGCACAGGTATGAAGTATTGAGAAAGTGCTGATGTTCCTGCAAAAGCCAGCATAAGTGGAATGCCACATGTATATCTGTGAGTCAGCTACAAATAGCTTCCATAGCATACATGCACCCAGTTCACCCCACCATCAGCCACAGGTACTTCACAGGTCTTATCCCTGCAGTTGGAAATAAGTACAATATGACCCCCATCTCTGTATGGGAATAGCCACAGAATGCAGCATGCTGAAGAGGTGTCCCATGCAGGTGTGTCCCTAGCTGTAAGCAGCACCCAGCCAGCATCCACACCAATGGATCAATAAGGACAGAAACTACTGACATTAACACCTTGCCCACCTACCCTGTCACCCCAGAGGAATATAGTGGCTTTCAGCCTGGGACTGTAGGAGTGACATAATACACTGGCCTGCTACAGATGGCCTGCATCACTACCAAATGCCCTACAGTCCTCTGTCAAAGGCCTGTGTCTCACCTGTACTGCCTATGTATGTTATCTCATGGACTCCCAAATAACATTACGCAGTCCACAGAACACAAATGCAACGCCATGTCGACAAATCCCAGTAGCATGTCCACCATGTCCTACTGCATGAACTGTGGACCAACCCCTAAATACTGCTGGGATAAAGTGATAACTATAGGGATATTTATCAGATAACGTTTGCATAATGTTCGGAAGAAGATAGAATAACGGGGGAGTAGAAGCATGGACGCCATGGAGTATGTGAAGTCTGAAACTCAGATGTGTGCACATACTACCCCTGCCTGCAAACACAGGAATGGGTGGCTACAAACCTGATCATAAACCACAATGTGTAGGGGTAATGACCAGAAATATGAGCCATGCCTCTGAGTAACCTGTGTGAATCTGTACAGCTGTGAGGTATGGCCACAGCAGGATATGCCCATACTGTTACGCTGATGGATGTACAAGCATGGGATCCTCAGCCACCACAGTACCAAGGTGCTGAACCATTTACACAGACCTATCCGTGGGTCTATATTAGAACATCGACTTTTTAAAACATCGAATGTTCTAATATCGATCCCTATTCAGTGAACGCTGACAATATAGAACATGAAGAACAGCAAATTTTTCCCAGGGAAAAAATTTGCTGTTCTGATGCACATGCACACAACACAAGCACACCAAACAAACAGCAATCCACACACATACACCTAAAATCCTACATCTAACCCTACACTAAACTGTACACACACACCACTAGCTATCCACTTACCTTAACCCAAACCCTAACCCTAAGGTCCGTCACTATCGAACACTCATCTCACCCGCGCCCTAACCCTAATGCACCTATCCTGCCCTAACCCTCACATCCACACAATCGCACACTTACCTGACCCGCGCCCTAACCCTAACTCACCTACCCCATGCCCTAACCCTCACGTCCACACAATCGCACACTTACCTGATCCCAACCTGTAACTTTTCACCACAGTGCTAAACATAGCGAAGCCACAGGAATGGCCAACCAAATTCCTTTCCTAGGAAGAAATTCAGTGTTCCGCAGCTTCGCTATTTTCAGCGTTTGCTGAATAGGGGTCAATATTAGAACATTCAAAGTTGTGAAGCTTCGATGTTCTAATATAGACCCACCCATCAGCAGGTGTCTGCAGCTCCCCCTCCAGAATAGCATGATTGTGCAAGAATATGTAGGTTGCAGACCACAATACTGGACACATCTTCATTCATCTTGTGTTCCCCAGGAAATTACTGCAAGCAAATATGTATACCTGTCAGTAGCTGATGACATAAAACATCACAGTGTAAAATAGTACATATGTCTGAATATCTCTGCTAACACCAAAACCATGTAGCAGAAGCAGCACAGACACAATAGTTACAGTATCCCACTATCTTTTGCCCATTGTGACCCCATATTGTCAATCGATCTACAGATATCTTGCAGAAACAGGTTGATAGCTGTAGGTGTAGAACACAAATGCCTGCACTGGAGTACAACCTACTGGGCAGGCTCCTGAAATGAAGCCCATGTCTGGCAATAACAGTGGACTATACATATCTGTCAGTCACAGATGTTTGTGCACACACTCCACATTGCACACCAGTCATGCTTTGCACATACATCGGATAGGAATACAAACATATATCCAAGGATAACACACTATAATAGGCTAAACATACACATACATAGATGTGTGGAAGAGAGTGACAGACAGTGACAATGAGCTTCCCATTATGAGGTCTGTCCCACCCAGCACACATCCAATTGGCCAATTCCACATGATATGCAAATGTCTATCACTGTAGACATTTGCTTCTGGTATCCCTTAGAGCTATAGTGTATGTGGTGCTTGTGATAACTGTGCAACATGATTGTACAAGTCAATATTTATCTAGCAGCTGTATACACATTCCTGTTAAATGTAATCCTGTGTGTGACTAAGTGCTGTATGTGCGCTTCCAGACAAATGGTTTATGGCCCATTCACACACTGCACTCCCTATTTCCCTACTTTGATAAGCCTGCTGATGTTATTCACCTTGAAATACACCTTTGGAGAAGGGGTAACCCAATAAGCTCCTTGGCACATCCTATAACTGCGTAATGCTATAGTGTGATGTACTAGTTAAGTAGGAATTCAAATCCCAGACATGGCAACTGTAAGACTCTGTGTGTTTGTTTGTGTGTGTATGTAGGGATCAATGCTTTTGAGGCCAGTCACAGTCACTACACTTTACATTGCCCTGCTTTGGCAAGTCTGCTGATGTCATTCATCTTGAAATACACCTTTGGAGAAGGGCTAGCTCTATAAGCTCCATGATGTGTGCAATAACTGTGTAATGCTATAGTGTGATGTATTAGTTAGGTAGGAGTTCTACTCCCAGATATGGCAATTGTGAAGCTCTGTCTGTGTGTGTTGGTTTGTGTGTGTGTGTGTGTGTGTGTGTGTGTGTGTGTGTGTGTGTGTGTAGGGATCAATGCTTATGAGGCCATTCACAGTCACTGAACTTTCCATTGCCCTACTTTGGCAAGCCTGCTGATGTCATTCAGCTTGAAATACACCTTTGGAGAAGGGCCAGCCCTAAAAACTCCATGGTGCATGCTATAGCTGTGTAAAGCTATAGTGTGATGTACCAGTTAGGTAGGAGTTCTGATCCCATACATAGCAACTGTGAAACTCTGTGTGTGTTTGTGTATGTGTGTGAAGGAATCAATGCTTTTGAGGCCATTCACAGTCACTACACTTTCAATTGCCCTACTTTGGCAAGCCTGCTGATGTCATTTACCTTGAAATAAAAATAACCGCAAAAAGAAGGCAGGTGCCAAACGTTCACTGATAACCAAAAGTAAAGCACCAAGCACTGGGTATGGTGCTTTACTTTTGGTTACCTTGAAATACACCTTTGGGAAAAACTAGCCCTATAAGCTCTGTGGCACATACGATAAATGCAGTACATTGTAGTAGCAATACATATCTCGGTAGGGGTATGAATCTCAGTACTGTCAATTTTGTGTGTGTGTGTGTGTGTGTGTGTGTGTGTGTGTGTGTGTGTGTGTGTGTGTGTGTGTGTGTGTGTGTGTGTGTGTGTGTCATCAGTATTCTGTGTGGAAGTAGCTGTGATTGTGTAATAACAGGACTAATTGTAGGGTGTGTTTTGCAAATTTCTTATACTGAGGACCTACTATATGTCACAATGTCCACCTTACAAGGACAACAGATGTCAAACAGCAGAGAGGCTGGTGTAGACAATCCATATCCCTACATGTGGCATTATGGATTGGGGAACAATACAGGCAACCCTTGTATTACCCAGAGAACACTCTCCACCCATGTCTCATACACAAACACCCTTGGATGTTGGTAGTTACATGCATATTGCCCACAGATAGTAACCATGGTGTGATTGCAGTGGACTACAGAGGACATAGCACCATGTTCCATCCCTACAACAGGCAAATAATTGCTTACAGTAGTCCATTGCTATGTTCTCCACTGGACGCCTGCATCAACTGTAGAGTCAGCAAATGTAACCCACAAAGGAAATACCATGCCTTATACACATACCCTGTATGGACAGATGCCACTAACACAAGTGAATACTTGTATCATGCTGCCAATGTAGGTGCAGGATCATCCTCAGTTCCATAGCCAGTTTTCACCACATGAGGTCAGGAATGCCACATCAGATGATAACAATCTGTCCACACAACATGCCCCAGACACCCCAGGTACACTTCCATATGTCACAGAACATGCATGTGGGATATGTGCACAACCCAGACACCATCCATGTTATGGAATATAGAACACATACATGGCAAGCATTACACAGCACTGGCCACCCACAATAGTAACCCAGATGAGTGGATGGTGAATACAATACTCACCTGTGTGGATTAATCCAGGGACTGCACCCCTGAGCCACATGGCAGACCATTGTCATGTGGCCTGATGCCAAGGTATACCCTTTGCCTAGTGTTGTACAGCCTTCTGGTACAGTCAACTGCTACACACCTGTGAAGAAATGAACCCATGCATGTCGGGACTGGCAAATCTGTGTCTGTGTGGAGATTAATGATTTGGAAGCCATTCACACTCACTATGCCTCCCATTGTCCTACTGTAGCATGCCTTCTGATGTCAGTCACCTTTGACATACACTTTGCCCAATTATCAGGCCTGATAACCTCTGTGGTGCATGTGATACCTGTGTAATACTGTAGTGTAGCAAACTAGTTAGTTAGGAATTCTAATCCTGACCCTGCCAACTGTGATAATGTGTGTGAGTCCCTGAAAGAGTGTGGTTGTGTCACCTTTGTCACCTGCTTTTCTGGACAGGCATATGTACTACACTTACCTTATCCCTCCTTTATCACTGTTGCGGATGTCACTCACCTTCAAAGATACCTTTGGACAGCTCTTCAACATGTAAGCTCTGCAATAACTGCAATAGCAGCACATAGGCAGGGGGTTGAAACCCTGTACTGGTAAGTGTGTGGCATAAACATGCTTAGCTCTTACTCTCCTACCCTCTTACTTTGTCTCTGTCTGTCTCTCTCACTCCCTCTCTGGTGGATGTAGAAAAGTACACCTGCTTTGCTTAGGCAGCAGCTTGTGTTTTGTAAGTGATGCTCATGATCAGCTGATGGCCTATGCACGAATTGCAGTCCCCCACTAGCTGATTACATGTGGAACAGCTGTAGTAACATTCCCATAGCCAATTGCATGGAAACACACTCCTATAACTAGGAACATTATGCGGGTGTTGGCCCTTTTCATTCCCTGTGAGCAGGACTTCATGTCGTTGTTTGGCAAATAGCATCACAGAGGGTAGTGTGATATACCTCTTACAACATACACTGTGGAGACAGGCCAACAAACAGGAGGGGGATGTTCCAGCATGAGGACAGAATGTAAATTTTGCTCTTATACCTTTGAAATAATGTTGGTTTAACAGGTTTTGTGTGGATATGGCTGGTCTACATCATTTAATATCTGTCATGACTGTGTTACATGGTTGAGGAAACTCTCACCTGTAGGGCTATCTGCAGACTGGCCAGTGTTTGGAGTCTTACATGTGTTGTTACTCACACATGTCCTATCTTTAGAATAGTAGCATACTCTGAAGATTGCAGTCAGTACATGGTGACAGCCATGTGAGTTACTGACTTCATATCCCTCAGAAGACATATGTCACAACAAACCCTATTATACCAGTAAATGTATGAGTTTATCACAGCAACATGTCAATATTGGCCCTGTGTTTGTGCCTCCAGCCACAGCTTTGTCAACCATTGTACATATGTCATGCAGTAAGAGGTGCATATGTTCAGTACGCCATTATTTACTGACATCATACCTGATAACAAGCCAGTGAGATATCAGACTGCTAGACATGTTATGTATAGTAGGGCTTATATTTGAGGACAAAACCTGGACATTCTGTTGTAGTGTGTACAGTAGTGAGGTCTGTGCACTTATGGTGATTGTCGGCCGAGTGTGTATTCTGAATATGTACCTTGGCCTGTGTACAGACTGTGGTAGATGTCATTATTCTTGGCCCTGCTCCATCTGATGTTGCATGCTGCTCCAGTGTATGGCACCCTATCGGTGTACATGTTTGTAGGGCCAAACCAACACATGTCCCATACCACAGTCAGGCATCAGACTACACTGTGTATTGGCCCAATATATGTAGGGTTAGTGTGTGAGTGGCACATATGAGGATGGTGTTGATCACACAGTCCATATACTGTAATATTAAGCACACTTACCATATGTGACTGTGGTTATGTTCAGATTGGTTGTGGGTATGCACTTTCACACAGGTGTCTATTACTCTGTGCTGTTACATGCCTGTAGAGCCTGCTATATTTGCAGGTACATGTGTATTCCCCCATAAGAAATGTAGGCCAGTGTTGTGGTAGTCTGCCTGTAGTTTGCACAGTGCTTTGTGACATGCCTAGCAGCTCAGTGTACTTAACCAGTGTGATGTTATGTCCAGATATTTGTCAGAGGTACAGTTGCTGGGCCACCATAACTGTTGTGTATTTCTGACAAAGCAGCGGGATGCTGGACAGATGTATGTCACTAACTAGTGGGTAATATGTGGGCTTGTGACCTCTGTTCCTCCAGTTATTATGTGTCAGGACAGACAGGAGTGTGTGAATGCATAAACTATGTGAGCTTATCTATTACAGTATTTTCATGATATCCTCATTTACATGGCTGTAAACATCCACTTTGTCAGGCTTGGTCCACATGTCTTGTACCAAAGGGTTCTGTGTATACCTCTGGACTGACCAGAGTGTGTCAGACTGTCCACATTTATTGGTCATATCTCTGCTGTATTCCACAGGATCATTACTGTGATATCTTTGGTACTGTACTATGATGATCATATGATGTCTGTCAGTAACTGATGGCGTACATGTCAATATCAGATGTGACTTCACACACAACATTTCTGTTAAGACAACACCTGTTACAGTAGCAACAGTCTACATGTATACCTGCAGTACTTACATCACATCCCCTTGCAGTAAAAGTTTGCGACTAATGGTGCTGAGGTATGATTCCACTACATGTTATGGGCATATGTTATACATATACACACACACGCATATAAATATATATATATATATATATATATATATATATATATATATATATATATATATATATATATATCCATATCTTTATGTGTAAACATGACTGTTGTATATATTTTCCCAGATGTATCACACCATATTTATCTGGTATGTGTATATTTAGATATAACAACATACGTGATTCAACAGTAATATCACTAAAAAGTACTACACAATTGTAGAAGTTATAACAGTTGTTCAATACTATTCAGCATGTGTACTGACAGATATATTGGAGAAAACAACAACTGACATCCCAGCTGTGATGGCTTAGTGGTTAACTGCTTTGTCTATAGTGTACAAGTTGCTGGGTTCAAGACCTGCAAGGGCTGTTTATTCTGTTGCTGGGCAGAACAAGGGCTGTTGGATACAGAGTGGTTAAGGCAGTTTTGAGCAGCTTTAAGTGGGTTTGCATGAATTTTCACAATGGTAAGCACTGCTAACATACGGTTAAACAAAAAAAGGCACTTACACCATTTCAGCTTCGCTTACCAGTGCACAAATCTGCTTAGCATTCATATTGCAGCAATGCTGAAATCTGCTAAGCATGGTTCAGCCCTGGTAACCATTGCTCACATTCTGGTTTGATAAAATTGTTTGGTAATGATATCTCTAATAAGAGTATTTAATTCCATGTACATAACATGCATCTATGTGCTGCTATTACAGTAGCAAGGGGTGTGAGTCTGCTGTCTGGGACACCTGGGTGTATATGGCTTGTACAACACTCTTTTCCATTTGAATGTGTTTCATACATGGGTAGTATCCCAGGTTATATGCAGTCACACTGGCATGTAGTACATCATTACGTTACTACTGTTGACAGTGCATTCCCAAGTAAAAGTAGAGTGCAGATTGTAGTCCTGGAACCAAACACCCCTGTATGCAAAGATGGACTCTTGCTACTGAATATTGATCTGACATGTGGATATTAACTGTAGACTACTGTGTGTATAGGACATGTCATTGAGGGCTGCTGTCATGTAGAAATGGCATACATATCAGTGTCAGACATCTGTTAACACAGTCATCCTACTGCATAACCAGCTAGCTAGCTGATGTCTGTCTGTCCTCTGTACAGATGTGCAGATGTCGGGACTCCATCTTGGCTGCATATAGGCAATCTATGCTTGAGTGGCACTGTCATATTTGCCCATCTGTGTTATGAATGCTACAGCTAGGAATCCATACCCTGTATGCACCACATGCCATGGATACCTCAACTACACTACCACAGACAACAGAACATGCTTGGGTACAGGTCTCCAAGACAGATACTGACCATGTTATGTTATACATGTTGCATGCATGTCAACTGGAGCACCTCACTGACCCTCTGCAAGAGGCAACCAGATGATTGGATGTTGCATGTAACTCTCACCCTGAGGATAACCCTGTGGTATCTGTTGATAGATGGCCTGCTGGCACATGGCAGGTGACATGATACCACTGTACACACATCCACTACACTTCCCATTTCTTCATGGACAATAGCCTGGTGCACACCTATGAACACCTGCACCGATGGACCCCAATACTGACAAATGTGTATGTGTGCATTACTGAGAATAACAGTGTCTGTGTGTTTGTAGACCTGCAGTTGATAATACCATGAGGCCTGTCACACCCACCCCCCCCCCATATCCATAGTTAGATGTGGTTGCTGCTGTACCAGACATTACATGTACCTTGTTACACTCTTCACCCTAAGTGCTACCTGGGGCTTGCAGTACCAGCACAACACTGTTGTACAAATGGGTTGATAGGCATGGGATACCCTCTGAGTTCTGACAAGTGTGTGTATGAGTTCATGTGTGTATATTTGTAGGATACAGAATTTTGAGGCCACATTCTCCTAATACAATATGCATTACCACACAGTATTAGGGACAGTGATGTTGCTGACCATAGGAGAGCCATGACAATGCATCACCCTACTATCCCTGTGGCATGTGCATTAGATGCATATCCCTGTAGTAGCACTCTTGGGATAAACAAGGGGTTGTATTGCAGTCCTGGTCAATGTGTGACAGTGGGTATGTCAGAGTATTATCATGGGTTTCAGTGCATACAATATCTACTGTGTTGTGTGTGTGCTGGGTATACTGTCTTTACACCATGGTATCCCCAGTACATGCTCCATGTTCCACTGTATGGGGACCACTGTCACCTTCAACTTTACAGGTAACTGATAACACTATCCAGCCCAGTTATGCATGTGCTGTGTGCAACTTATCTGTAACAGAATGGACATGCTGATAACAAAACGGCAACCTCCTCCAAAAACCAAAACCATGAAATGGGAAGTACACCAAAAGGAGAAGCGGTCCAACTATCCAAAAGCTTTTATTCACAAATAAGTAAAATAATAAATGAACGCTGTTAGAAATTCATGCGTTTTCGTCCTCCACGGACTTCATCAGATACAGCTTCATTAAAACAGTTGTCATTTTATATACATTTTGACGTCAGTACCCTAACCAATCATAAAATCAATTCAATTAGACAGAACTTTCAAAAAATTATATTAAACTTGTAATACATTTTATTTATAAGTGAATGCAATTCTATGAAAACTCTTAAAAATGCTTGTATAATAAATATTATAATATCTTAAAATAAATTGTAATATAAATACCTAAAATGTCTATCAAAATGTTTAATACATTAAAAGGTGCCTGTTGTAAATGTGTGTTAATGTATACTGCCATCTACTGGCATATATAGGGTAATAACTTCATTTTTATTCCATACTTGCTTTTAGTTTTAATAGTGGCTGGATCGAAATGTATTCATTCAATCCTGGATTTCTGTTTGCTTCCAGTGCTAACTGCCACCATAACTCCCTATAGCCTATACATTCTTCCCATGGACCACCCCTCAATTCTTTTTTAATTTGTTCTAAAACAAAAAATCTATACTTGTATTCTTCACATACCATAGTATGCCTATACAGTGCATTTGTATCTTTACATTTTTTTATGTCGTACGTATGTTCGTATATTCGTCTTCTCATAGTTCTTTCTGTTTTTCCGACATAAAATGATGTGCACGTAATGCACATAACCAGATAAACCAACCCTCTGGATTCACAATTAAAATACCCCTTGCTATTTAACCAAAGGTGTCTACATTCTAAAAATATTTTTTCTTGATTTATGATAAATTCACATTGTTTGCAAGAGCCGCATTTATATGTACCCATCCTAGCTGAATTTGCTCTATCACCTGTTCTACCTTTCCTGTTATTCCCATTCTCCAGAATATATTTAATACATCCTGAGTTCCTAAACACCACTCTGGGTGTTATTTCAGAGAGCCCTTTTAAGTCTGTTAAGGTGTTGAATTTTTCCCATTCCCTTTGGAATGCTTCTTTCACTTTTATGTTTAAGGCATTGTACTCCAATACTAAAGCTTGTTGGTATTTAGAAGTAACTTGTTTTGTAATATTTTGTTCAATTTCTTTTTCTCCTTTTATCGGTCTAAATCTTCCTTCCCTTCCTGCCAAGACCTCCTCTTTTATTTTATTAATAAAATCTTTGGGGTAACCCCTTTCCAAAAACATGTTTACTAACATATCACATTCGGTTAAAAAGTCTACATCCAAGTTCGACATCCTTGAACCCCTAACCAGTTGTCCTTTCATCAAATTCTTCTTACAATAAATAGGGCGCCCACTGTCATAATGTAGGAAAGAATTAACATAGGATTTCTTCCTATGTACTCTAGTCTCAAAAGAATTTTCTTTTTTCATTATCTACACATCCAGATATGCTATTTTCTCATAGGGAGTTATGGTGGCAGTTAGCACTGGAAGCAAACAGAAATCCAGGATTGAATGAATACATTTCGATCCAGCCACTATTAAAACTAAAAGCAAGTATGGAATAAAAATGAAGTTATTTCCCTATATATGCCAGTAGATGGCAGTATACATTAACACACATTTACAACAGGCACCTTTTAATGTATTAAACATTTTGATAGACATTTTAGGTATTTATATTACAATTTATTTTAAGATATTATAATATTTATTATACAAGTATTTTTAAGAGTTTTCATAGAATTGCATTCACTTATAAATAAAATGTATTACAAGTTTAATATAATTTTTTGAAAGTTCTGTTTAATTGAATTGATTTTATGATTGGTTAGGGTACTGACGTCAAAATGTATATAAAATGACAACTGTTTTAATGAAGCTGTATCTGATGAAGTCCGTGGAGGATGAAAACGCATGAATTTCTAACAGCGTTCATTTATTATTTTACTTATTTGTGAATAAAAGCTTTTGGATAGTTGGACCGCTTCTCCTTTTGGTGTACTTCCCATTTCATGGTTTTAGAATGGACATGCTGACAATGTAGTTAGCACTGATAAGCCCAGGTCTCTTAGATGTGTGTATGACTGTTATGTGTTTGTCAATGTGTATATGGCAGTATGTTACACTATGTATTGTCCATAAACAACCAGTACATCCCCCATTACCATACTGTACAGGCCTGGGGATGTTCTTCACAAAACATGTAACCTGGAACACACATCATCCTAAAAGCTGTGTGGTGTGTGCAATTAAGGCCACACACATCAGTAGCACTACATAGGTAGGTAGGGGTTCTAGTTCCAGTGTTGCCAAGTAAGAGTGTGTATGTGTATGTGAAGGAATCTACTTCCGTTTGCAGAATATACATGTCCCAGGAGGTCATCTGTCCGAGAACTGCCTGGCAAATGCTAACATTTCACAGGTAGCATCATGTGGAAATACATTCCATCACAACTAGTGGTAGATGTGTAAATGCCCTCTTCTCCACTGTATAGGTGTACAGCGATACTGGGGTTGCTATATATAGCTGAGTGTGGCTCTTGTGGACACAGCCACCATCATTGCAGCTACTGTTGACTGTATCCCTCAGCTTAGCTGGCTGTAATACTGTACAGTTCATGTTAACAGGTTAAGTAGTTGTCTATCACACTATCTGCAGTTCTACAGCACCTCACACCCTCCAAAGGGGAGGGCTGTGCCACCCACACCAGCACACCTATGTTTACAGAGCTGAGGATTGCACTACATTGGGGAAGGGGACATATACCCTGCCAGTACCATCGTCAATGACATTAAACTAGTAGATTGCTTATTTCCCAATGTGTTGTTGTGCCTATTTGGTCTTGGTGGAATTACATAGGCTAAAATGGGTTCCTTAAACAGGTACATACATCCATGTGTACAGTATTCTCTGTGTATTGCATCAATGCCAAAGCCTCTGTGTGTGTTATAACCAAACATGTGGTGTGTACCAGCCAATACACTTACCATTGTCCACTGTAGAAGGGCTGCTGACATCAGCCACCATCCACTCACCTGTATATACCCCCAGACCTATCAGCCATGTGTCACATGCAGTAACTGCTATACAGACCTGTGACATGTGTTCACCTGTACCCAGGATATGGCACAGCCAAGGTGTCACCACAGTGCCATACCCCTTGTAGGATACAACAGCAGACCATCATCCTGCTGACACATGGATACCTACAACACAAACAGAATATATTATGGAGACCACAATCACTCATTGTTAATAACAGCTATAATGCATCACATCATGGCTGGACAGCTATACTTCCTGACATGTAAGCATTAAGCTTTACTGCTGACTTGTTACACAGCATTACATTGATACACCATAGTACAGTCACCCTGTGCATCAGAACCATATCAGCCTGTTCCTGCATCAATGTTATGGCTGACAGGGATGTGGCACAGGTATCATCACATGCACAGTGTGTGTTGGTGGTTTGCCAGAGACCTAGACTGAGCCATACATTTGACACCATGTGTGTGAGTGAGGGGGTTTAATTATTAATTGGGCTGTTGTGATGTGGCGTGTGTAGGTATGGGGTTGCCCTAGCTGTGTTGGTAATGTGTGTGTGTATGCATGCACACAGTTCTGCCATGTGGCTGCCCTATACAGGGATTTGTTGGACAGCTGCAGACTGTACCTGGCAGGGTGTGCAGTTCACCATCTCTGGCCACAGACATGAGAACTGTATCTGCCAGGGCTTCCACTGGCACCACCAGGTACAAGCCATGATATGGTACTCTCCTCTGATGATGACATATGTTCTCTGGATCCAGGTCCCTCTTGGGACTGGCCAGGGCTACATGCATATGGCCTGCTGTGGTGTAGTGTAGACAGCACCCCCCTGCAGTGCTAGGGCTGGTACTGCCACTACAGGAGTGGCTCTGTGTTCTGGCATGTCCAAAGTGACCTCCAGCTGTTGGTGTTGCTGGCCTACATCCACGTCACCATTGCACCACTCCCACCATATGCTGGAGCACAGACATTCCACAGTCAAGGATTCCCACCATCTCACCCAACCATCTATCCATGACCTCTGAAAAATAATGGAGCGCACCTGCAAGATCATGGATGTTGTCAGTAACAGCTGAATGTGTAGCCCTCTGCAGCTTAAGAGCATGTCTGGTGTACTGTTCCATACATGCCTGCACATCCATGATGGCCTGAAGCATGCGTCTGGTGACACCAAATGTGACACTTCTGCCAGGGGCATAATGACCAGCAGCCCTCCAATGAGCACCCCTGTATATCTGCCTATGTGGTACCCCACCAGACATCCGGCTATGGCTGCTGTGTCCAGCCACACATGCCATAGATACCACGCTGTCCTGTCCATGTCACCAAATGCCAACTGTCCCCCAACTATGGCCATTGTTGAATGGGTATATATAGGCAATGTGACTGTGTGTGGGGATGGGGTGGATAACAGTGGGATGTCAAATGATGACAGAACTTCAGCCCTTGACAACCCCACCTGTGCCTCAACACACCTATCATCATTTTCAATGTCTGTATGGACACCAACATCAGATTGCCTGCAGGAGGGACCCTGACCCACCCTGCCACTTGTGAGGGGAAAACAAGAAATGCACTTTAAGACTTGCATGTCATTGCTTAACAGTACACACATACACATACACACACACACACACACACACACACACACACACCCTGACATTCCACCATACCACTTACCTGTACCTGTTCCTGAGTTTACAGAATGTCCCTATTTTTTCTCTTATTTTCCCCATCCTGCATCAGTCTTGCATAATTACAGTCAATAATAGCAATCATTAATATATCATTATTCTAATTGCTCAGAAAAAGGATCAGAAAACATGACCTGTTACTCCATTAACTCTTTAACTTGATTGGAGTCATTTTTTCAAAGACTCCCTGATGTCATCAAGTGTTCACCCTGGTTTTGTCCAGACATCTTGAGCATGGCCCCCATATGATATGGGCTACTACAGTCAGTCAATAATGTCATGCACTGGAGTTTCATACTTAACTATTGTTCAGTAGATGCAAGATCTGTTGCTCTATTTACTTTTTATGTGGACTACAGTAATATTTGAAAACACTCTCTGGTGTTGTCTAGTAATTCCCTAAAGCATTTTTAGAGCTGCATACTTGGGTATTCTTTAACTTTTCTGCTAACTACAATTAAAAAAGTATCCCTGGAGTCTAGTTTCCCTCCCAATGCATCTTTCATGCTGCAGACTTTATTATTCTATCAGCTTTCATGTAATTACATTTCAGAAAAGTATTCCTGGTGTCTAATGTGTCTGTCCATTTCCATCTACTTCACAATTTTTAAGGGAAGTTGAGAGGTATGAACAACCCCACACTCACACGTGTGCATACATGGACACACACACACACACACACACACACACATACACACACACACACACACATTCCACATACTCCAATCCCCCCACTCCACCAGACAGCACTTGCAGACAAATTCACCCCCCCCCACACATACACACACTTACAGGTGAGGTTGCACAAAGATATTACACACAGACCTCTCATTACCCATCTGTCAATATGCATGACATATGGCACTCAACAGCATGTAGTGCAGCTATAGTCAATCCCTGTTACCAACATTATACATCTCTGTGATGCATGGGTTGTGTTAGTAGGTGATGCCCCTTCCCCTGGAACACACTGCACCCATGTACACAGTATTGCACCTGCATTGTGCACCTGTTCGGCACCCTGGGATATACTGTGCACAATACCTCACAGGTGTACACACCACTGCTGAATGTGTCTATGTGTATCAGTTATGTTTGCTCTGCTGCTCACAGCCCCTATGTGTTTGTCTGACACATACCTGGGATGATATGTGGACAGATGTCATTTGTAAATGCCTTATTTACAGATTTAATCATCAGAGGGGCATATATGGCCAATAAAATACAATTACACTGACAATCTTCAAACCTTACCGTGGCTATGGGGAGTGTACACACCCATATTTATATAGCACCCTCTTGCCTGATATGCCATGGGGCCACATTACTGCATATGTTAACATTACACAAACTTGATATGTGACATATGACCTGTGCAATCAAATGCAGTATCAAACAAATGTGTTAGTTGTGCTGATGCTGACTGAGATACATACAAATTATGGGTGCATATGTGTGCACAACCTTATCATGATGGTTTGTTGCACCAACTGTTATGTGTACTACAGCAGTCACTATTCCTGGAAGGGGTATACTAGGATGGGCCATCTGCATTTGCCAGTACTTGGTCATTCTGCCCTACAAATGTCCCCCAATTCTGCATGATTGCATGTTCATCTCATGTGCACAGCCCTTGGAGATCACACAGTGCCATCACTATTGCTGTGGAGTCAGGGTTATGTCTGCCACAATTCATGACCTTGAGTGTGTGCAGATACAGCCATTCTTAGCAAGCTTTGGATCTCTGCTTCAGTGCACTGTTGTGTTTCAGGAAGAGACCCCCACCCCATCCTCAGCCTTTTTGTAGATGATTGACAACTATGGCCTACACATGTGTGTCATTTTGCAGTGTCCAAAACTCTGAACACCATGTGTTCCAGCCTAGTCCCTGCTAATGAATGGCAAACATACAGGTGTACACTGGCACCAGCAAGGTACAGATGAGGATATTGGGCCTGATGTGGGGTGAGGTGTTGGTTGTGCAGCACATGTATCTTAATTGATACTGTCTGTAGGTTTCCAACCTGGTCTTGGTACACCAGTACACATTGCAACACATCTTTGGGGGACTTCTGCTGTTATGCATACAGTACCTGTAGAGATCCCTGGCTGATGTTTCCTGTGGTACAACTTCCCATCTGATTACCCTAACCCATGGGCCAGACCTATGCAGAGTCCAGGTAATTGCTGACACAGATACTGCACAGCCAGTACTTGTTAGACATTCCTGCAACTCCCTCAGTGTTGTGGCATGTTACTAGGCAGCCTGCATGACCAGTTTGCAACATGTCATCATCTGTCTTGGATGGCCATCTGATTATTTTCTACATTAATCCTGTCCCATACATCCACGTCACATACATGAATGTCTGCACTGTTTGCCATGGTATATGGAATGGTGAGGTAAGGCTACATGTCCAACTCCTGGGTTCACCCTGCTGGGCATGGGATTCATTCCATGGCCTGTAATGTGTGCAAGCCACAGCTGCCTCTGTTGCAGGTAAGTGGGCACATTTGATGGCCAAACGTCTTGGACAGAAGACCCTTTCTTGGTGTGACATTGAGGACCTGTACTTGCTGGAATGTCCATACTCATGAAGAGTGCATTCTGTCAGTACCTCAAAAGCTGCTTCCACAATATGTTATTTGCAGTGCATGCACACATATGCTTCCAGTGTTTGTGAAGGTACGTATTCCCCATATTTGCTGTCCTGACATAGGATTCCATATTACTCATTGATTGCTTATGTTAGGACCACATTTCAGGTTGTAAGGGTTGTGGAATGCAGTATTGTGATTTGCTGTAGTGTAGATCTGTAACGGTTGCCATTTTAATAGTGGTATATACACTGTTGTAGCACTGTATAAGGGTGATGTTTCAGACATGTCCCTACTGTAGGCCATTTGTCCCACCATTATGTTCATCTCTGTGCACATATCTTGCAATGACAAGTTGTTAGTTATATTGCAGGACTCTTACATACCCTTCAGATATGCCACCCTGGTGACCACTGTGATGCAGTGCAGTTAACAGCAACAATAGGTGAATATGTACAGCTTGCATTATGGGTAGGTGTGTTAAATGTGTGCATGGAATATACATGCCATAACATGGCCGGTGTATTGGCAAACCTGAACAAACACCATACTCACCAGCTATAGGCTGCTGCCCCAGAGGTATATCAGAGGGAACTACATAGTTGTGTGAGAGATGTAATGTCAGTAGCCACACCTGTGACATTGGTACAGGGTGGGAGCAGCATTAGAGTACATCAACAGTCAGGGGCAGCTCGTGCTATTGGTCTGCCGGACTGCAGCCCTCCCACCCAGAAAAAACAAAAAAAAAATCTGTAAAACAGAAAAAAAAATCACGAGTCCTAACTCCTCTGTGCATTCGCGGACACATTAAAGAACTCAGACTACCTTTATCAGCAGTCCAAATACAGATAAAGAGGTACCCAGCAATCATTGCTAAAGATATACCCAGGAATCTGTGCAGTGATGACCGCACAGAACAGAGGAGCTCTGGACTGATTCAGCTGCAGGCAGAACCAATGAGGACTGAGCTGCTCTCACAGGACTTTCACTGCTGCACGGGCTTCATTCTTGGATTACAGCTGGACAAAGGCTTTGGGAAGGTGTTTGGTCACTGGCTGGATTGTGGGCTTTGTTCGTGAAATGGGTAGGACATGTTTTACAGCAGGTAGGTGAAGGCTTTGTGATGTGAATTGTGCTGCTGGACGAAGTGTGTGTGTGTGTAATGCCCCAGTTGCTATATACTGGTGGCTAGAGAGAACAAATGGTGGTGGGTAGAGATACTCAGGCTTGAACCCTGTACCTTGGATGCAGGTGGCAAGGACCGGAATTCCCTATCCACCACCATTTCTAAAAATTTGCAGATTTTTGCCTCATATTTTTTCTGTTCCTCATAAAATCTGTGGTTTCTGTATCTACATTTTTCCTTGCAAAGTCTGTAGTGCAGTGGTGCACTGGTAGCATTGCTCCCTAACAGCTACAGGTTCTCTGGTTTGATTCTTGGCTGGGGTGCCTTCTGTGTGGTGTCTGCATGTCCTCCCATCTTACAAAGATGTGTCTGGCATTTCTCCCTGCTCTGCTAAAAATTGTCTTTTGTTCCAAGTCAGACTAGTTTCCTGGTTAAATGTTTAAAAATAACAAGGATTTGAATATCAGACTTCATATTCTTCAGAAAGTACATGGTAACACAAAACTGTCTATTCTAGCAGTTGTCTAAGTTTATAACATGGATATTTGAAATTTGTCCCTATTTTTGGGACTGTATTCCCCCATTATTGGCTTCGTCCAGCTATTTTGTGCTAAGGTTGAGAGTTATCTATGGTGAGAACTGAATTCATTGAATGTTTAGGGGCTGTATTCCCCCCATTACTGGCTTTGTCCACATGTTTTTTGCTAAGAGCTTGAGAGCTATGGTGAGAACTGAATTCACTGAACATGTTTGGGGGCTGTATTCCCCCATTATTGGCTTTGTTCAGGTGTTTTGTGCCAAGGGGTTGACAGCTATGGTGAGAACTGAATTCACTAAATGGTAGCCATTTAAGTTAGTCTTCCTCTCTTTCACAAAACAGCTGATTTGGCATAGTGGTATGTTTTTCTGACTGTTTTGCACAGGGTCGCCTGGGTTAAAGACGTGGCAGTGAAATGTATGGTGGTAACACAGCATTTTATTCTAGCAGCTTTCCAACATTATACAAGCAATGTTTAAAATGTGTCCCTGGTTTTTGGGCTTTTGTCCCCCCCAATAAATTTCGGCTTTTTCCAGATTTCTTGTGCTGCAAAGTTCAGAGATACAACTGTGTGTCGAGTAGATTTTACAAGGAGCTGAGAGCTGCAGGGGAACAAAACTTTAGTGCAGCTTATTCTGAGTCTGCTTGCATTGTTAATAGCACAACAGGTAGTGTACTTACTTTTGATGCAGAAGGCTGTGGGTTCTACTCCCACAGTAGATAGATGCATTGCTGATACTGTACTGTGTTGTAAAGTGGGTGGATGCTGCAGTCCTTTTTGGCAAAGATACTTAGAGTAGTAACTATGAACCTGTTATCAGTTTGCCATACAGTCCCTATTGCGATATTACTAGCTTATCATCTTTTTTTAATGCATGCAACATAGGCAATTTATTCCTCAAGGGTAACAGGCACTTTATTTGTAGATCAATAAACAATGACATATAAAGTTGTTTGCTAGCAGCAACCTCTTCTTTGTTACAGATTTCTTTAATGTGGAATTATTTAGATGACTTTTACTACTTCAGAGATTGTGCATATTTACTGATACTGGTGGACTGTAGAAGGTTGAGTAAACTTTTATGATGGAAATTTTCTGAATTGGGTAGTTTTGTCACTGGTGCATGCATTTTGTTTCATTGTTTACTGGAAAAATGTTCAAAACAATAAATTTAAAATGCAGTCTAACAACTGTACTGTATTGTACAAGGAATATAATTTAGTACAATCAGGAAGGTGTATCAAAGAGCACATGTATGTTTAATGTGCAAGGGGCCTATGATTTGAAAATAGCCCAAAGTTAATCTTTATCTGCCACTGGCAAAATGTATTTTCTTTGAATGTGGGTTTCAATGCTGTTTCATTGAATGTGAGTTTCAAGGGCAGAGAAGTTTTAATGCTAAGCCTGTTTTCATTGTGAGACTGCACTGCTTTGTTTAGCAGATGTCTTAGTGTTTGTGCTGTAAAATGCAAAATAAAACTTTCAAATGAAATCCAAATCATCATAGAAGTAAAGCAGTATGCACATTAGTGTTTATGGTAAATGGAGTGAAATAGCCAAGTAATGGATCATTGGAATGGCTGCAGGGGGGAGGGCTCCATTCGACCATGATTTTGTGAGGGGAAAGGGCGGCAAACTCAAAGACAGCCCCAGCTGAACTATACCTCCCAACTGTCCAGATTTTCACAGAATGAATAGATTTTTGCTTCTTATTTTTGGTTTGTTCCTCATAAAATGTGTGGTTTTCTGGAAAATCATTTAGGAATTAAGTCACTAAATAATGACACACTAAGTTTCAGACTTCATAACCTTCAGAAAAATGCATGCTAAAGTAAGACCTGTTGTTCTATCAACTGTCTCAGTTTATACAAGAGCAATTTTTAGTACTGTTTATATGTTCCCCCAATATATTTGGCCTTGTCCAGATTTATTGCATTAACAGGTTGAGAGGTACATGCAAATAAATTGCTTTATAGAATTAGGCATAGCCAAACCTCTCAACTGTCCCCCAATTTGGCTCAAAATGTTGCTCTTCCCCTAATAATCCATGTGGCAAAATAGCAATTTTGGAAGAAAATATGGAGGGTTTACAATTAAGAAATAACTGCAATAATCAGAGTTATAGATTACTTTTATTTCAGAAATGCATGTAGATTCTTTTATTTTGTCAGTTGCTCAAGTTAGCAGTACTAATATTAAAAAAGTGTCCCTTCTTTGACAGGTTCCAAGCTGTATTGTGTGGCTATTTTATATTTTTGCATCACATGTTTGGACCATTTTTCAAAATATTGTGTTTTTTTTTTTGGCAAATTAGTGGTAAATCATTAAAGACTGAAGTTAGAAAATAATGACATACATTTGTTTCAGATTTCATATCCTTCAGAAAATTCATACTAATGCAAGACCTACTATTCTATTATCTTTTTAAGTTTATAAGAGCAATATTTAAAAATTGTCCTTGTTTTTGGGACTTTGTCCCACTTCTATGTATGGCTTTGTCCAGATTTCTTGCTCTGAGGTTGAGAGGTATGACAAATGTGTCAGGGCCATCACAGTCAGCCAGAGACATTTCAAATTGTGACATACTTGTTGCACCCCACTCCCCCATGTAGTGACTCAATGTGTCCATGCAAGGCAAGGAGCAGTTATGCAGTGTAAATGTGCAGGGTATCCCCCCATCTAAGGTAGACTACAGTGGCTTTTCATCTGTTCTTGATTTTGTAGAATGGTCTAGTTTCTGTCATATTTTTGTACTGTTGATTTATGCTTATTACTCAGAAAGTGCCTGTTGCTCTGTGTTTAAGTAGCAATGCTTTAATGATCATCAGGTAAGCTTGTCTGAGATCATAACATGCAAGTAAGCTTTAATAAGCATACCGTTAAAGAATTGCCAACATTGAAAGCCTTTCTGTTGCCATGCAGAGAATATTTAACTAGATAATGTATAAGCGTTGGGTAATGAAATCCATATGATAGTATTTGCAATAAAGGACAGGATTACATTATTTTAAGAAACTCATTACACTTGTTGGAGACTTCCAGTCATCTCTAAGGGCTTTACCCGTAAACTAAACAGAATGCCATTCATGTGTGGTCCATAACTTGTACAGTAATCCTTTAAGCAATGAATCTTGAGCTTGTTTCTTGTTTGCTTTTCATTTTTTACTTTGATCATGGTTTCCCCATGAAACAAATAGATAGTTGTCAGGCAGCAGGTCTTTTTTGGGTAAGAAACATTTTTACAAGTGGGGGCATCACAGAGATTGCTACTTTCTTCATGTTACTTGGTACTTTAATAAAGCTGAATATAAATTAGAATTAGAACTGCAGTGCAAGGAGAAGCGGTTTGAGTTGAGTGCTGCTTGTTTTTCTTATACTTGATTTTGACTGGCATTCCAGTAATGTATTTAAAAAGTAATTTATTTTTTCATGCCTCACAACCTTTTTGTTTCCATCTAGATATTAAGTAAGCTGGCATGCAGCCAATGCATTGAAATATTTTTATTCTTTTACACTTCATTTGTCTTGATTGGACTCTCATAATGAGGGTTTGGCACCCAGGGCAGCATATTTAATTAAAGCCAGTGTTTGTGGTTTTGAGCATAGCTCCTCCCCTTTCTAGTTGGCCACGCCCCTTCCCATTGGCCCCACCCATTCAACCCATGCAGCCCCCTTTTGATTTGAAGTCACCAGCCACCACCGTCAACAGTACAAACCACAATATGACAGATTATGCACATCTGTTTATTAC